>NW_027169202.1:12500-32500 GCF_036898095.1 Palaemon carinicauda | reverse complement strand
TGTACCACTATACAAGGCTAAGGGATATGTGCATGAGTGTCGTAATTCAAGGGGTATTAGTTTGTTGAGTGTAGTTGGAAAAATGTACGAATACTGATTAATATGATTAAGGATAAAACAGAGAATGCAATCTTAGAAATAGAGGGTGGTTTTAGAAGAAGTAAGTGTTGTATGAATCAGATTTTTAGAGTTAGGCAGATATGCGAGAAATATATTGCGAAAGGTAAGGATGTGTATGTTGCGTTTATGGATCTAGAGAATGTGTATGATAGAGTAGATAGGGAAGCAAAGTGGAATGTGATGAGGTTATATGGAGTTGGTGGAAGGTTGTTGAAAGCCGTGAAAAGTTTCTAGAAAGGTAGTAAAGCATGTGTTAGGATAGGAAATGAAGTGAGCAATTGGTTTCTGGGGAGAGTCAGGCTGAGACAGTGATATGTGATATGACTGTGGTTGTTTAACTTATATGTTGATGTAGTGGGGAGAGAGGTGAATGCTCGAGTGATTGGACGAGGATTGAAGCTGGTAGACGAGAATGACCATGAATGGGAGGTAAATCAGCTGTTTGCGGATAATACTGTAATGGTTGCAGACGCGGAAGAGAAGCTTGGCCGATTAGTGAATCTTGAATTTTTGTATTCAAAGTCTCTCAAAAACTCTTCAATCAATCTAAACCCTTCGTTAGACCGCGGATCATCAAAAGGCCTAACATTTGCCTGGAGTTCTGGAAACTTTCGAACTACAATTTACGTATCTTCATTCGGCTGTGCACGTGTACTTACTTGTGTGCGTTTGGACTTCGTTTATGTTTGTCGGATATGCTGAGGATGCATGCCGCTCCTCTTCTCATTCATCCAAGGACCTGTTCATTAACTATTTTAAGTTTTCTAACTTATTTTCCAATTCTTGCGTTCTAATTTCCTGTCTATATTCTTCATCAGCGACACTATACACTGCTCCCCTGTTTTCATCTCCTGCAATAGCGGTGTCTACTGCATTAGTTCTCACGTATATACGAATCTTGAACTTTTGTATTACCTGCACAAAGTACAACTCCACTCACAGCATACACAAACAGACATATCTTTACACCTGACACCAATGTGACCCATGCGTGACTGATAATGAAAAGTCAAAATGTGGGTTTTCTTCTTTTATTACAAAAGGTTCGTAAGTACACTGTAATGTACACAGCTATCACTCTCACAGGCACGATAACCTTGTCTATTTGAGTGCACAAAGGCTACTATACTCCCTTCGCTACCAAAATGCAATCTTGCTACAACAACATGCTGAGTTATAGGTTTATGTGGAATTTTTCATGATTAAAGAGTTCATTCACCTTGACCTACAACACATATCTATATATATGAATTAAGACATATATATCTATCGATCTATATATATATATATATATATATATATATATATATATATATATATATATATATATATATATATATATATATATATATACTGTATATATATATATATATATATATATATATATATATATATATATATATATATATATATATATATATATATATATATATATATATATATATATATATATATATATATATATATATATATATATATACAGTATATGTATATATATATATATATATATGTTTTTTTCAAAAAGGCCCATAAAAGAAACATAGGAAATATGAATAAATCACACTATATTTCGGTCAATAAACATCGACCCTCTTCAGGATGTAAGGTAAAAGTGAGAATTACAGTGGAGAGTGACGGTTTATATATGAAAGCAAAAGGGTGTGTTCAATTGTTCTATAGTTGTTATAATTGCTGGAAGGATTAGCCAAATTTAATTACATTCAGGTGCGTGTTCTTATTGTTGAGCCGCTTGGAGGAAGTCTTGACCTCTGATGCATGTCTGGTGGTCGGTCTCCGTGGATTATCTTCTTAATGATAGGGTTGAGAAGAGTATTGTCCACTGTGTCAGCTTTCCATTGGCCCCCACATAGGTTCATTGTGTTTGATTGATTTATGATGGCTGATTCCAGGATTTTCCTTCTGTACGGACAGGTACTCTTAAAAAGCAAAGACGACTCACTCCAGTTAATCTGGTGCCCTAAATCCCTAAGGTGAATGAAAAAACCCCGAGTTTTCATACCCATATCTAACAGATCTTTTGTGTTCGGATAATCTTTGAGATAGCGAACGGCCAGTTTGCCCAACGTACACTTTTTCACAATCCCTACATGGTACTTTGTAAACGCCGGATTCTATCTCTCTTTTATTTTGATAAACATTAATAAGGGCGCTTCCTATGGTCTTTGGATATGAAAAAAACAAAGGGGTTCTCAGTTTTGATATGATTTGTTATATTTTTAATACCTTCTATATATGGGAGTTTTATCTTATTTTTAAAATCTCTTTGGTTAGTAACATCATGATCTTTATAATATATCGTGTTGGCTTTGTTGATGGCCTTTTCTATGACATACGTCGGGTAGAATAGCTGGGCGAGTTGTTTACGGATGATTTCAAATTCTTTATTTAGGTAGGCTGGGGAACAGATTCTCAAACCTCTAAGAAATAGATTGCAAGCTACTCCAATTTTTACAGAAATGTCGTGATAACTAAAGAAATGAATGTAGGAAATAGAGAAAGTTGGTTTTCTATACACAGTGAAATTATACCCCGTCGATTCCCTTATAATTAGTATGTCCAAAAAAGCTAATTTTCCATCTTTTTCCCATTCAGTTTTAAATTTTATGCTAGGGACTAGGGAATTTAGATTATTGAAAAATATGTTGAAATCTCCCCAGCTATCATCCCAATATGTGAAAATGTCATCAACATAGCGTTGCCAAACCATGTTCATAGGTTTAATTGTTGTTAAAATTTCTGTTTCAAAGTATTCCATGTAGAGGTTAGCTAAAATTGGAGATAACGGGCTGCCCATACTACAACCAAATTTCTGTTTGTAAAAATTTCCATTGAAAGAGAAAACGTTATTTGACACGCTTAGTTTAATTAACTTAATTGTTTTTTCAATACCGAGGGGGAAGTGATCTTCATAAGGGATTAATTTTTCCCTCAAGAAACCTAATACGTCATTGATCGGGACCTTTGTAAATAGGGATTCTACGTCAAGACTCAAGAGTTTTACATTGTTTACCGGGATATTTAATATATTGAATTTCTGGATGAAGTCCTCTGCATGCTTAATATGAGCTGAAGAAAAGCTCCCTAGAAAGGGAGACAGCAAGTCTGCTAACCATTTTGATATATTATATATAAATGACCCTTTACATGAGACGATTGGGCGTAAGGGAATACCGTCCTTATGAGTTTTTGGGAGCCCGTAAAAATATGGCAACGAAGGGTTCATGACTTTGAATTTTTCTAAGACCTCGATGTCTTTTTTATTATTTCCGATTTTTCTTACGGATTTGAAAAACTCCGGAGCAACAGAGTTACGGGGATCTTTTGTTAGCTTTTCATATGTAGTGTCATCGTTTAAGAGTTGTTGAACTTTGTTGACATACGTCTCTTTATCAAGAATGACTATTTTTCCGTCTTTATCCGATTTTGTGATGATGATATTATCGGTTTTGTTTAATGAAAAAATTGCATTATGAAACCTTCTGGGAAGCGGATTTTTACTGTTACTTTGTTCTAATGCATTTAACAAGATTCCTTTTAGGCAAGTTTCATCTTTTTCAAAATTGTTTTTAGAGAAATGTTTATCGAAGGCCACCACATAATCAAAATGACTTTCCCGTCCGGGTTTCATAGCAAAAGAGATACCTAGATTCAGAGCTGTTTGCTCATTCACTGTGAGTGGACGGTTCGATAAATTCAAAACGTTATTTTCCAATCCTAAATTATTCCATATACTATTTCGTATGAGTCTTTCTAATTTATTATTCAATTTCTCGGAGTGAGTCACACTACTATTAATAGCACCAGTCAGCACATATGAAGAAAGATCTCTGTACATACCATCATCCCGGCATAGTAGACGAAGAGATACCCCCAATTCACTTATATTCCTCCGTGATACATAGATGTCATGATTTGCTGACATAATTCGTTCTTGCAGAAATGTCCTGGAGGAATTAGGAAAGGGGTCCGATGTTGATGTCCAGCGTGAAAAGCCATACATTTTTGGTATAACTTGTTCTTGCAGACACTCTTCAAGAAACCATTTCTGGTTTTTCCTCCGGTGAAGTCCCTGCACTAGTCGTTCATAACGTCTGAATATATGCTTGATATCGGCATTCCAACTGAAGATATGGATAAAACGAAGGGGTTCCATGATGGGCTAATATGTCTTATTTATAACTGTAATCGAACAGTTTAACATGTTTTTTTCAAAAAGGCCCATAAAAGAAACACAGGAAATATGAATAAATCACACTATATTTCGGTCAATAAACATCGACCCTCTTCAGGATGTAAGGTAAAAGTGAGAATTACAGTGGAGAGTGACGGTTTATATATGAAAGCAAAAGGGTGTGTTCAATTGTTCTATAGTTGTTATAATTGCTGGAAGGATTAGCCAAATTTAATTACATTCAGGTGCGTGTTCTTATTGTTGAGCCGCTTGGAGGAAGTCTTGACCTCTGATACATGTCTGGTGGTCGGTCTCCGTGGATTATCTTCTTAATGATAGGGTTGAGAAGAGTATTGTCCACTGTGTCAGCTTTCCATTGGCCCCCACATAGGTTCATTGTGTTTGATTGATTTATGATTTATTATCCGTAAACAACTCGCCCAGCTATTCTACCCGACGTATGTCATAGAAAAGGCCATCAACAAAGCCAACACGATATATTATAAAGATCATGATGTTACTAACCAAAGAGATTTTAAAAATAAGATAAAACTCCCATACATAGAAGGTATTAAAAATATAACAAATCATATCAAAACTGAGAACCCCTTTGTTTTTTCATATCCAAAGACCATAGGAAGCGCCCTTATTAATGTTTATCAAAATAAAAGAGAGATAGAATCCGGCGTTTACAAAGTACCATGTAGGGATTGTGAAAAAGTGTACGTTGGGCAAACTGGCCGTTCGCTATCTCAAAGATTATCCGAACACAAAAGATCTGTTAGATATGGGTATGAAAACTCGGGGATTTTCATTCACCTTAGGGATTTAGGGCACCAGATTAACTGGAGTGAGTCGTCTTTGCTTTTTAAGAGTACCTGTCCGTACAGAAGGAAAATCCTGGAATCAGCCATCATAAATCAATCAAACACAATGAACCTATGTGGGGGCCAATGGAAAGCTGACACAGTGGACAATACTCTTCTCAACCCTATCATTAAGAAGATAATCCACGGAGACCGACCACCAGACATGCATCAGAGGTCAAGACTTCCTCCAAGCGGCTCAACAATAAGAACACGCACCTGAATGTAATTAAATTTGGCTAATCCTTCCAGCAATTATAACAACTATAGAACAATTGAACACACCCTTTTGCTTTCATATATAAACAGTCACTCTCCACTGTAATTCTCACTTTTACCTTACATCCTGAAGAGGGTCGAGGTTTATTGACCGAAATATAGTGTGATTTATTCATATTTCCTGTGTTTCTATTATGGGCCTTTTTGAAAAAAACATGTTAAACTGTTCGATTACAGTTATAAATAAGATATATATATATATATATATATATATATATATATATATATATATATATATATATATATATATATATATATATATATATATATCATATCTATATATATATATATATATATATATATATATATATATATATATATATATATATATATATATATATATATATATATATATATATATATATATACATATATATATATATATATATATATATATATATATATATATATATATATATATATATATATATATATATATATATATATATATATATATATATACATATATATATATATATATATATATATATATATATATATATATATATATATATATATATATATATATATATATATATATATATATATATATATATATATATATATATATATATATATGTGTGTGTGTGTGTGTAGATATCTATCTATCTATCTATCTATATATATACATACATATATATATATATATATATATATATATATATATATATATATATATATATATGTATATATATATATATATATATATATATATATATATATATATATATATATATATATATATATATATATATATATATATATATATATATTGTCCCAAAGCACAGAAAAATTATCTTTTTTAATTATAATTCAGGAAACGGGATAAGACAGAGGCAAATATGTTCTTCCAAATTAAATATATTTGAACAAGGAGTTATTACACAGTTAATGAGCACTTAATTAAATTTCTTAAAGTCTCTAATTATGGGTAGCTAGATAAAAGCAGTCTTTATCAATGAAATAATTCTGGCTGACCTCAAAATATGTGCTCTTACAATTATTCAATACACGTCAAAGTTTAGGCCAAGACTACAACTGGGAGACCAAGTATATAAGTTACCTTACTTTACATTAAAAATATACAAGATTAAAAGGCCTAGCTTCAGTGACCTCTGGCACAACGGAAGCACGTTAGCCCTCAATTGTGGCTCTCTTCAAACTGAAGAAAGGTGTGGTAGGCTATGAAGACGTGATCCTTGGGTGTCATGGGGTAGGTGCTATCTTGCCTAGGACATCCGGGGTATGGTTGCCCTCCTCAAAATGAAAGCAGTTCACACCGGTCTCCTAGCTGCAGTCTCCGCCACTTCCCTTGCATGCAACAACAAAGTTGGAGACAGAAAAAACACCTGGTCATCATGTATAAGATGCCAATGGCCTTAAAGGCACCTCTCAGAGCCGACTCTAGGTTTATTACCCAAGAGAAGGCAGCAGAAGAGATTCATCAGCATGACCCCAATAGTTTCAACAATACATTATTTGGGACAAATCCCCCTGTACCAAGTTACAGTTTCTCCTGGAACTGTGGTAGGTTCCAAAAAACAAATTACTGCAATCTTTACTTTTAATCCAAAACCAAACAACGGCTGAGCGTCAAAAGCATAGTATACTATACTTGATAATAATAAAAAACAAACAAAACCCCAAACGTGACAGTTCTGCTGCAGTTAGATTTGAGTACACATAGACCCAAATTCTCACAAAAGAAAATCAAATAGCAACAAACTATAAAGTCGGAACAAAGCATGTTCACATATGTTATAATAGTAGGTTTTCCTCTTATCATGAGAAAATAGGAACTGTAACAACATGCATACATAAGATACATAATATGATTAACTGAAAATCAAGAACAAAATACTCAAAGGTTATATACTCAAAGGTCATATACTCAAAAAGAACAAGAAATGTAGCAAACAACTTTATAAAACACTATATATGGGTAAGATGGATAGTTAAATACCAAGAAAAAAATAATGAAAAAGTTACATATTAGCAAATGAAATCAGATACAAAAACTTCCCTCATTAAAACAAATCATACAAAAATACTCTTTTTCACTGAACATATTCTAAAGACAATTAAAAAAGAGAACCAAGCATAAATCAACACTACACATGTCTGTATTCATTATATTCATACTTTATACATGAACATGTATGAATATTACATATCTTATTAAGAAAACATATCATAGAGGACTGTGACTGCAAAGTTACAATTTATACAACAAAAAGTAATCCTTTTATCTAAAAATACTTATCTTTTCTAATTCCTACAGTACATTAGTGGATGCAGTCATCGTACAAAAAGAACTAATGCCCTCATATGTCAAGCCTACACTCTGGCTCATTCATTGGACTATCAGTCTGAAAGAGATCTAAGATATAGTACTGGTAAAAAAAACACTATATTGTACATCCATTATGTTCAACGCCCAACATAACAGTTGCTAGCAAAATAAACTCTCAAATCCCCTAAAAGAAAAGTTTCACACAAAAACTATTCATCGGAAAACCAACAAATGTTATTAGTCATAATATTCTCATATAGCTACATCACACTAGCAAAGTGTTTACATAAAAAAAAAAACATAACAGCCGTATCAAAAATCAATCAATGGACATCACCATCAACAGTTAACTAACTGTATCATACTTACAAAAAGTATCATAGCCAAACCAGGCTCTCTCCCTCAACTCGGAAAAGTTTTGCAGGCTTCTATGAAAAAAAAGCATCAAAATGACAAAATGTCAAAATGCGGAAATTAATAGAACCATTACAACTCTTCATCTGATCTATGCCTATACTCTGCACTAAGTAAGGTATGCCTGGGATCTCCGGACTCACTCCTTGGGTGAGGGTGTTTTCCCGTCCTCCGTGTTCATTGCATGAACTCTGGCGGCGGTCTTCCTCAAATCCTCTTGCTTAACGACAACAAAGCAACCTCTCAGAAGGAAGGGTCTACCAGCATAAAGAATCTGGCCTCCTTTTTTCCCCTCCACCGGGGTCAGGTAGGTCATCAAAACAGGACACCAGTCCAACCAGACGGTGATAAAAGAAAACAATTCTTCAACATTCACAACAGGAATGTCCAAATTCCCAAGTTTCAATCAGCACCTGCCAACTTGTTATTTTAACACATAGTTATCTCAACATATGACTTTCCTTCTCTTCCAAAAATCACATTTAACATCCTTGACCACAAAGGTCTCACAAAAACAAACTTAAAATACTACAAACCAAAGAAACTACGTAATGAAAACTTATAGTTCTTACATCATAAAGAACAATTTCTCATTTAACCACACAGCAACAAAACCAATTTTATTTTCTTCTTTTGTCAAAAGAAAAGTTAATCTTCACTCGAAGCTTTAATACTGAAAACATTTTACTCGACTAGTTACTTTCTTCAATCAAAACTAGTGTTTTGTCATTCACTTTAACCTTACGTAAAGAAAACGGAATGATAACTTCATTACTCTACACACTTTTACAAAAATTTCAAAACATATTAGATTTTGTACCCTCGTCCTACAGTTGCTGTCTGGGACCTCTTCCAATTTTCGGGATTGTCTTTGGCCTTTGTGGGCGTGACATTTCTATCAATGCGCCCACTGCTGCTACTTCAACGACGAAATCCACTATGGCTGGTGTAATCAGACACACTCCCCCTGCTTCCGTTGACAGGGTCCATAGTAGGGTCCTGGGTCGCCATTTTAGACAGCGAGTTTCGGTGCTGTTGCTCCCGCGACGGGAAACTGAACATGACAGCGATTTTAGATATACTTGACGGCGTACTGTCTTCTCTTCTAACAGGAACATTGCCATGTCATCCTCTGTAGGACGGATGTGTTTCCTTACAGCGTCCTCCCTTGGCCGCTGACTGTTTTGCCCTGCACGTCTCGACGGAAGGGCGCTAAGGTCTCCTCCCTGCAGGTTCTCCATAGATGACTGATTCACAAAACTCCTCTTAGCTGCTTCCTTCCGGACAGGGATATTCAAATGTTCATGCAATCTGGCGATACTTAGGCCTAACCTCCGTTGTAGGTGTATTTTCAGATGTGCCCATGACCTGGGTTCCACAAATTCGAGATCTCTCCTCACTTTCCTATGGGCATATCCTCGAATTCTTTGTTTCACCATGATGAGTTTTTGACGATCGGTGCAACACTGCTCCGATGTCGCTGCTTCCACGGAACTCAGAAATGTTTTGTATTTGCTGTATCATCCATTCCCTCCAGCCCGGGGTTCGAACCCATCTTCTAGTGAAGGGCTGTTTTGGTAAACTTCCTGTAGTGCTGGTCTCTCTGTGCCTGACGATGTTCTAATGTGTACAGGTTCTCCTAGCGACCTTACGACATGATGTATGCCTCCGACGGTTTCTCCAATTTCTATAAACAGATTGTCTTGCTCCTCTTCACTCATGTTGTAATCTCGTAATTTCATTTCATTTCTTAGTTGAAAGAAATCCTACTAAAATGCCACCATTTATTTGTCCCAAAGCACGGACAAATTATTTAAAAAAAAAATAATTCAGGAAACGGGATAAAACAGAGGCGAATATGTTCTTTCAACTTAAATATATTTAAACAAAGAGTCATTACATAGTTATAGAGCACTTGATTTACTTTCTCAATGTCACTAATTATGGGTAGTAAGATAAAAGCAATGTTTATCAATGAAATAATTCTGGCTGACTACTAAATATGTGGTCTTATAATTATTCAATACACATCAAAGTTCAGGCCGAGACTACAACTGGGAGACCAAGTATAAGTTACGTAAATTCACATAAAAAAATACAAGTGTAAAAGCCTTAGCTTTAGTGCCCCCGGGCACAACGGAAGCACGTAGGCCCTCAATTGTGGCTCTTTTCAAACTGAAGAAAGGTGTGGTGGGTTATGAAGACGTGATCCTTGTGTGTCATGGGGTAAGTGCAATCTTGCCTAAGGCGTCCTGGGTATGGGTCCCCTCTGCGAAATGAGATCAGTTCACACAGGTCTCCTGAGTGTAGTCCCTTGCCTCCAACAACAAAGTTGGAGACGGAAAAGGGACCTAGTCATCATATATAAGACGCCAATAGCTTTAGTGGCGCCTCTAGGAGCTGACTCTAGGTCTAGTACCCAAGTGAAGGCAGCAGAAGAGGTCATCAGTATGACCCCAATGGTTTCAACACTATGTTTTCTGTGACAATACACACATACATTGTGGTAGGATGTTGCAACAACAACCCCCACACTCTTGATCACACTAACTGACAATTGTCTCTACAAAACAAACTTTCCCCTTACGTTGTCATAAACTGGACTCTTAGACAAAAGGACATAAAAACAAAACAAAACATAACCTTAAAACTATATTTCTTAAAACTTTAAAAATAAATAATAAACCATCCACACAAAAAACACTTTAAACTAATCAAAACTTAACTCTTTAAACTAATCAAAACTTAACACTTTAAACTAATCAAAACATAACACTTCAATCTAGAATCAACAGCATCAAAAACTTTACACTAAATGTACCATAAACACCATTCAAATAAACACAAAAATCCCTAACAAACTTATATTACACCGCACACCAACACCAAAAATAAATACATATATAAATTATTTTTTATAAATATTATGGGACACCAACACTGTCGCCAAACACAAGCCGGGTTGTCTTCACGTCACACAAACACAACTCTGTGTTTAACAGTTCACTGGGTGGCAATTTGCCACAACTACTTCCCTGATTGGGGTCGTGGTTATTATTAGCACCATCATCATCATCATCATCATCATTAATCTGAATTCAAAAGACAGGTCATCATCAGTTCAGCAATCCAAAAAACAGTCCAAACAAAATCGTAATACAGGCCAGGTCATCAACAATAAATCCACTTTCTAACAAATTCAGTCTCTCCAAAGGAGTTAGTCTCACCAAGTAGGAATTACGGCTGTTGAAATATATAATAACTTCCACGCTGGTAAAATCAATTAAATAAGGTAAATTAGCATTCACACACAACCGCCTCTAACAGCAGTCAAATAAAAAAAGCATTCGCTCCGAAACATTTACTACTCTCCTAACCTAGCTAAACGTAAACAAACAACCTCATTTATACCAACAGTCTTTCTCACAACAAACAATAAATACACTAACTACCTCTCTCTCTCTCTCTCTCTCTCTCTCTCTCTCTCTCTCTCTCTCTCTCTCTCTCTCTCTCTCTCTCTCTCTCTCTCTCTCTCTCTCTCTCTCTCAGGATTTGGCAAAAACAAAAAGAAAAATAAAACAAAAATAAATCCTCCACATTCGTTCCCCCTTACTTTGCCAAATCCTTCTCACACAACACTTATATTATTTTTTTCATTACCCAGTCGCAGTCGAGAATGGGACCTCTACTCCGAGTAACTGGCCCTTCATACACTCTCACATTCACTTCTTCGTTATCACAATCATTCGCTACATTGACACTATTCCTATCTAAATCCCTATCGTCTAATATATCATGTACAATCCCATCTACCTCGTTCTCATCTGGCCCAAAAATCTCACTTATTTCTGTCAGCAATTCATCCATTTCATCCAAACCATTTTCTACTTTAATAAAAGATTCATTCATGATACTTATCATTCTCCTATCTCTCACTCTCGCATTCGTCATACTTTCTTTTACATCATCTAATGAAAAACTACACACACTATAGGTATCATTCATACTCAGCCATGATTCATCTGTATTAATACATTTATCTTCCACACTCACTTGTACATTTACACTCTTGTCATACTTATTACTATTCCCACTTTTACTAATAAAATTTCTCCTTCTTTCATCCTTACTTAAAGCTCTCATATTCTTCCTTTTCATATATTCTACTAACACCAACTGTTTACCTTCTAGACCTAATTCCTCATACATACTAGGTTCACACTTGTTCCTTTTCAACCATTTACTCATCCCATTCTCTTGGATATACTCAGGTACCTCCTTCCATTTACGCAACTGGTTGTGGTGTCCCCTAACTCTTTCCACACTACCATCCACACACAACTTGCCCAAAACATAACTTAATCCACTCGAACCAACTTCTAACACCTCGTATGGACCTTTAAACTTATCACGCACCTTATTTACATTCATTCTACCCTTTTCAATTACTTCTTTAATCACTCTCTCACCAACTTTAAAGCTTTCAAAACTCTCATTTGCTTTCCTCCACTCATCTCTATCATCCTCCGACACACCCAGCCTCGGTCTTACTATCTTTTCAAAATTTAACACAAACTCACATGGAGACATACCCGTACTCTTATGCACTGTTGCATTATAAGCCCAAAACTCTCTACCAACATACAAATCCTAATCATTATCACATGTACTCATCATTCGCAAAACTTCAGTTAATGTTCTTACAGTCCTTTCAGACAACCCATTCGCACTTGGCATATAAGGAGTCGAATACACATGTTCAATACCCCATTCTCTTAACATCTGCTTAAAGTCCCATCCAACAAACTCAGGGCCATTATCACGTAACATTCTCACAGGCTTACACACACACATCGGCAACATCACTTGACCAACCATTCTTGCAACAGTCTCACTCCTTTTATTCTTTATAGGCACTGCATACGTAAACTTACTCATGTGATCTACCATAATAATCATTCCGACGTGTCCCCTCGCATTCACAGGCAATGAAACACAATCAATCACAAACATCTCAAATGGTTCTTTCACACATAATCTCAAAACAGGCGGATTAGCATGCACTCTCTGAAACTTCCCTTTCTGGCAATCTTCACATGCAGTCGCTACATCCTTGCATATCTAACTCAACCCAGGCATAAACAATCTCTCACGCATGCATTCCAACAATTTTTTCTTACCCATATGCCCATATCTGTCATGCACTAACATACATATACTTACAGCTGGATGCATCGGAAACACAGGAACATATATATCTTCATCCATTCCTTTATGTAGAAAATAAACAATATTCTTACACACAATAAGTCTCTTACTTACTTTTTATACACCTCTAAATCAGATGGCCATTCTTCTACCTCAAGGCTATTCAACATACATTCACGTAACCTTTTAATTTCCACACATTCATCTTGCATTTCTTCCACCTCCTCTTTAGTCAATAGATCATCCTCACTCCTAGTGATATCAACCATGCCAATAAAATTCACCATAGATACACTATTATCTTCAATCACAACTACTTCACATCCATTCTTCAGAAGCAAACCACTACCAATATCAACTGATAGATCATGCAATCTTAAAAAATCAACCCCTATCAAAAAACAACTAGGCATCTCATTCTCTCCAATTACAATGAAATTATGTTCCACCTCCATACTTCCCAGTTTTACTTTCAAACACACTTCTTCCCAAACTAGAAAACTTCCTTTACCTATCCCATGAATACTCACATTCGTACATTGCCTTTTCACTTCCCAATTGTACCGCTCTATTTCCTTGAAAACAGACATATTCACTAATGACACTTGCGAACCTGTATCAATTAAACTACAGTATTCATTCCCATTTATACCCACATACGTCATCATTCTTTCTTTTACACCATGCATACAAATGTTTACTCTCCTATCAATAGGGTCATTCTTGTCACACCTATGTTCATCTTCGCTATCTTCCATGCTCATACCACTCAGATTCAAGTCACTCGGCCAATCCTCCTTTTCACTCAACAACTTGCAACATCTTTCATTACATTGTAACCTCAATATATACTCCCTTCCAGTCTCCTTATTTGCCCGGTATTGCATCGGATGATTCCACCCAAAATACAAATAAACAGTGACACCATACAACATACTTACTACCAACAATACTTTTTATAACAATTCACCCTCAAGCACACTATCCTCCTCCTTATATGCCATTTCTTTCGATAATTCATTCCTAACACTCATTCTAAGCTCATCTACACTAGCAGGTATATCCTTATTCAAACCCTTCAATTTAAACTTATTCAACCCACACAAAATACATCTATACACCATGTCATCCCCTTCAAAACTTTGTACCACCACTAAATTTCCGGCAACATTTCAAAATTACTATCATTCTCTCTACTATCTTCTATCTTACCATGCATTCATGACATTGCATCTGCTATCACGTTCTTACTCCAAGGTACATATTCTAGCTTAAAGTCAAATTCATTCAAATCCTCTATTGTCCTCGCAACCCTAGCATTCACAGACTCTTTCTTAATCATGTACACTAGGGGCTGATGGTCAGTAAATTTCAAACCATACAAAAACACCTTCAATGCTTTCACGCAAAACCTTATCACAGCCAACTCCCTTTCAATCGTGGAATACTTTCGCTCAGCCTTATTAAATGCTTTACTTACATATGCTATCACTTTCAACTGTTCATCTCCATTTATTCTTTGCATTTGAACCAAGCAACCACCCATACTAATCCCACTAGTATACGTATATAACTCTAGCATACTCGCATGCTCTCTATAGTCGGGGAAGGCCAAAGTGACGTCTCTCGCAGCCTCTTCTTTCAACTTTTCAAATGCTTCAATCATACGCTCATCCCATTTCAGTCTTTTACTATTTCTCTTACCTGTCCACTCATTCAAAGGTTTCCCTATTCCCGAACAATCTCTGACAAACTTCCGACCAAATTCAATCAACCCAAGAAAACCTCTCAACTCACGCACCGTATGAGGACGTAGAAATTCTCTCACCTTACTCACAAACTTATCACTCTTCCTTATATCCGATTCACTCACTACATGCCCAAGAAATTCCATCTCCCCGGCCAATCATGTACACTTTTCAAAATTAACTTTCACACCAACTTCTATCAACCGTTCCAATACTGCTTCAAGCAACTGCATGTGTTCCTCAACAGTCTCACTCGCAATCAAAATATCATCTATAAAAACAGTCACCTTCTGTCGATCAAACCCAGCCAAAACAACATTCATCGCCCTCTGGAAGGCAGCAGGCGCATTAGCAAGGCCAAAACTTAATCTTCTAAACTGATGGTGACAGTTACTACTCGAAAATGCCGTAATGGGCCTGCTCCCCTCTGCCAGAGGCATCTGGTAATAGCCCCTAACTAAATCTAACTCAGTAAAAACTTCCATACCATTCATCTTATAAACAGTCAGACACTACATTCATCGGGAAACGTTCTTTAACAGTTACTTCATTCAACTTCCTATAATCAATACACATACGTAAACTTCCATCCGGCTTTCTTACAGGTACAATAGGGCTATTCCAGGCACTCTCACTCCTTTCTATTACACCCATTTGCTCTAACTCCTGGCACTGCTCTTCTATTTCTCTGGCAATAGGCGGAGAAAAATGTCGGGGACGGTGATATATGGGGGTATCATTACTAAGAATTATCTTAAATTCCGGCAGCTTTGATCCCTCACAATCCTCGTCACCACGACTCAGAACTCTCCGTCTATCCCATAACATCCTATACAATTGTTCCCTTTCTCCCTCACTTATATTCTTATCTACTTTAATTCTTTCTTTCAAACTTTCACAGTCCCAATCGTCATCCTGCTTTATCTTACCCGTCATAACATTCAATTTAACATACCTTTCGTCCTCTACATTGACCAACTTATACATACATCCCATGTTCTCACCCTCACGTATACCCCATATTCTCTTCTTCCTTACAGTCAGCAACAAGCTCACATACACCTTCGGCTCCTGCAAATTCAAAATACCATCATACACATGCACACTTGTTTTCACTAAATTACTTGCTTCCGAACCTTCCACTACATATTCACAATTGTCACTATTGGCAATTCCTAGACTATTCGGCCATGCAACTTTTACACTGACAACCTCACTTGCATCCCTTGACAATTTAACACCTTCTTTCGCTATCAACGGCACACCTTTCCATACCTTCGCACATACACTACCATCTTCATTCAAATAAAATTCCCCATAAAATTTACCATTAACTTTCATCTCTATCATATTTACACTAGGATGTACAATCATACCACATTTTTTTAAGAAGTTATAACCTAACAACACATCATATTTGTCATTTACTCCCTCAACCGCATAAAAATCATTACCTTCCATCATCAGCCCCCCAATCATAACATTTTCACGTAACTTTCCTTGCACAGACATACTTAAATTACCGATACCTTTCACTTCACCTTTAAACCCCCTAAATTCACAAACATTCCTTACCTTATCGTACGCATTCCTAAACATTAGATTGACACCACAACCAGTATCAATTAGACTAACTAGCTCTATACCATTAAAATTTACTTTTACAGTCATGCAGTCATAAGCTCTCTCCCCCATCACGTCTTCATGCAGTAAACCTTCACGAACATGCATCACATTCACTCCGCACACACTCGAGGACTCACCCAGCTGAACCCTCTTACACTCTAGTTTACCGAACATCCTTGCTGACTTACTCCCTTCTTCCTACATACTCTAGCTACATGCCCATCTGCACCACATTCAGTACACTTACTCCGCAGCTCCTGGCACATTACACCATAATGACTATCCTTACCACAATTACCACAAATCACATTCATATGATTACTACGACATCCACTCGCTATGTGCCCAGTCATACCACACCGATAACATTTTACCCCTTTCTCTTTCTTGCACTCGCTAATTCTATGCCCTACCTCACCACATCCAAAACAAGCACCTAGAGCCCATCTACATTCATTCTTCTTATGACCTTCTTTTCCACACCTATAACACTTTTCATTACGGATACGACTATCTGACATACCTCGATGCGCACTCACACTCCTATCCCTACTGTGCCAATTACCCTGCCTATATCCTTCATTTGTCCTTACAGGTATTCCCACATTACTCGCCCTAACACTCCTATCTACTACACTCTCAGCTACCCTCATCGGTCCTCTCATAACAGCATCACTAATACTAACAAATTCTGGCACACTTTCCTCCATTCCAGTTCTTACACTCACAGATTTGCATTCTTTCATACACCTATCCAACTCGCAATCCTCAACTATCTCTAAAATATAATCCCATGTCAGTCTTTCTTTCGTCCACCTCATTTTCTCCTTCCGTTTTAAATTAATAATTTCACTCACATTCTCCGGTATGGTCGCCAAAAACTTCCTCATTAACTCCTTATTCGCATTCATACCTTCATCCCCATACTTCTCCCTAGCTAAAGTTTCCAACCTACATACATACATCGATATCGCTTCTCCTACATTCATTCGTGTTTCATCAAAATCATTCTTACGCTTATACCTAACACTCCCTTTCATACGTTTTACCTGTTCAATTATTTCTTTTTCACACTTTCATAATCAATGTCACCTACACTCATTACCACACCATACATCGTCAACAAATACCCTGTCAAATATTCTCCTAACTCCCTAGCCCAAACTCTTTTACGATCACCATACTTATCCTGACAATACCTCTCATAATCCTGAAAAAACTCGTATACATCCTTACTACTATGCTCATTGAACCTTTCACACCGAGGTACCTCTCTCATAAACACAGTCTTACACGCATCACGTTCATTCTCACTACTATCATCACTGCTACCTTCCCTCTTGTTTCCTACTTCCTCGCTAGAATATAACGAATCTAATTTCACACTCATACTCTTCCTAGCCCTTTTCTTACTCACCACTTTCACCCATTCATGATTATCATCACTCTAATCCTGACCTTTCTTCTTTTCCCTCATCATATTACTTTTACTTTTCTTCTCATTCTTCCTATCACATTTCTGTTCATCCTTACTCTGCTTGATTCCCTTATCTTCAATCTCACTATAACTATCACTCTCACTTCCTTTCCCATTACATCTTACTTTAGATTCTCTTCCACTATCACCCCATTACCACTTACCTTAGCCTTCTCTTCCACTATCACCCCATTAGCCGAATCAGAAGCCACTCCTCCGACTGCGCCTTCACCCCCGTAAAGTTTTCATCATTCCCATTACTTGCCCCATCATAGCTTCCAATCGTTTCTCTATTCGTTCTTCATTCTCTCGAATACTCATCTCAACACTCTCTTCCAGTCTCTCTACAGTTCCCTGAATTTCCCTCAGTTTCCTTTGCATCTCCTCATTCTCACATATCAGCCTCGCATTCTCACACACCAACTTCTCTTTCTCTAGTGACAACCTCTCCTCACGCTCCTTAATCAACCGCAATTTCTCCCTCAGTAACTTTAATTGTTCTTCTCTTTTCAGTCTTATATCTCATTTCTTAACCTAATTCAGTCCTTCGTCAAAGAGTCCAGCTTCAATCCCACCTCGGCTGTCCCTGTTCGGGCGCCAAAATAATGTGGCGGGATGTTGCAACAACAACCCCCACACCCTTGATCACACTAACTGACAATTGTCTCTACAAAACAAACTTTCCTCTTATGTTGTCATAAACTGGAATCTTAGACAAAAGGACATAAAAACAAAACAAAACATAACCTTAAAACTTTATTTTTTAAAACTTAAAAAATAAACAATAAACCATCCACACAAAAAAACTTTTTAAACTAATCAAAACTTAACACTTTAAACTAATCAAAACTTAACACTTCAAACTAGAATCAACAGCATCAAAAACTTTACACGAAATGTACCATAAACACCATTCAAATAAACACAAAAATCCCTAACAAACTTAAATTACACCGCACACCAACACCAAAAATAAATACATATATAAATGATCTTTTATAAATATTAGGGGACACCAACACTGTCACCACACACAAGCCGGACTGTCTTAACGGCACACAAACACAACTCTGTATTTAACGGTTCACTGGGTGGCAATTTGCCACAACTACTTCCCTGATTGGGGTCTTGGTTATTATTAGCACCATCATCATCATCATCATCATCTATCTGAATTCAAAGGCCAGATCATCATCAGTTCAGCAATCCAAAAAACAGTCCAAACAAAATCGTAATACAGGCCAGGTAATCAACAATAAATCCACATTCTAACAAATTCATACTCTCTAAAGGAGTTAGTCTCACCAGGGGGGAATTACGGCTGTTAAAATATATAATAACTTCCAAGCTGGTAAAATCAATTGAATAAGGTAAATCCAGCATTCACAAACAACCGTCTCTAACAGCAGTCAAATCAAAAAAGCATTCGCTCCGAAACATTTACTACTCTCCTAACCTAGCTAAACGTAAACAAACAACCTCATTTATACCAACAATCTTTCTCACAACAAACAATCGATACACTAACTACCTCTCTCTCTCTCTCTCTCTCTCTCTCTCTCTCTCTCCTCTCTCTCTCTCTCTCTCTCTCTCTCTCTCTCTCTCTCTCTCTCAAGATTTGGCTAAAAAATAAGAAAAATAAAACAAAAAGAAATATATATATATATATATATATATATATATATATATATATATATATATATATATATATATATATATATATATATATATATATATTTATATATATACATATATATATATATATATATATATATAT
>NW_027169201.1:42500-43672 GCF_036898095.1 Palaemon carinicauda | reverse complement strand
CATATACATATTATATATAATATATATATATATAATATATATGTATATATATATATATATATATATAAACATATATATATATATATATATATGTATATGTGTGTGTGTGTGTGTGTGTAGAAAATGGAAAAATATTTTCCCTTCATAAATGTATGCAGAAAAATACACTATTTTTTTTTCTTCTTGCGCAAGTACAGCCTGGTGATTGCCAGACTAGGGTTTGAGTCCCGCTCAAACTCGTTAGTTCCTTTGGTCACTGCAACCTCACCGTGTGAGTTAAGGATGGGGGGTTTGGGGGAGCCTATAGGGTCTTGGATAAATCAATAAAAACTACGCAGAATATGACAACTGGAAAAAAATAATTCTATATAATAAATTTAATGAATTTTAATTGAAATATTTTTAATTGACCATTCGTTGCGACGCCATTTTACAATTAACCGATCAATCTGTCAATCAATCAATCAACTATGAAATGAATAATTCTTCTATCTCGTTTTCTATGCTGGGCTTTTGCCGACCGTCTCGTTTTCTATGCTGGGCTTTCGCCGATATGTTGACATAGAGTGATATGTCGTTTTTAAAGGTTTAAAAGCCGCTCATGAATGGCAGAGGCAAGGGACACTGACATTGCTTTATCAAGCAAGACAATGCCCTAAAGACTGACCAATTATATATATCATCAGCGCCCAAGCACTTTCTACACCCAAGCTAGGACCAAGAAGGGCCAGGCAATGTCTCCTGATGACTGCAGATAGAACTATAAGCTCCCTAATCCCCGTATCCTTAGCTCAAAAGAATGGCGAGGACAATGCACTAGAGACTGACCAATTATATATATCATCAGCGCCCAAGCACTTTCTACACCCAAGCTAGGACCAAGAAGGGCCAGGCAATGTCTCCTGATGCCTCAGCAGATAGAACTCTTGGCTCCCTAAACCCCGCGTTCTTACCTCGCAAGGATGGTGATGTTGCATCGACCAAAGGAACTAACGAGTGTGAGCGGGATTCGAACCGCAGTCTGGCAAACATCAGGTAAGGAGGATACCACCAGGCCACCTAGAATAGTTTATGACAAAATATAATCTATCGTTTATCATAAAAAAAACGTGATGTATTCTACAGTAGTAATGTATATTGTATTATTATCTGATAAGATATGAAGTCGTTGA
>NW_027169201.1:30000-35000 GCF_036898095.1 Palaemon carinicauda | reverse complement strand
TGACAGAATTTCTCTCTCTCTCTCTCTCTCTCTCTCTCTCTCTCTCCATGAATTTTAACATACTCCGATTATTGTATAATTATCATTGACAGAATTTCTCTCTCTCTCTCTCTCTCTCTCTCTCTCTCTCTCTCCAACGTTCAAAACCCCGAACCAGGTGTGGAAGAAAATTTCAGTTCAGTCCATTTTTTCCTATCATGAAATTACAAAAGGGATTATTTTATACAGTTTAATTGGAACAGCTCTCTCTCTCTCTCTCTCTCTCTCTCTCTCTCTCTCTCTCTGTCAGCTGGGAAGAGGCGGAGAAAGGCTTAGGAGATCCTCTCTCTCCTGATGAAAATTGATCCCACAGGAATAATAGACACGAGAGAGAGAGAGAGAGAGAGAGAGAGAGAGAGAGTGGACTTTCTTCTCACAAATGCAGGATGTGACACAACCTGATACACAGACCTTCTCCACACAGGTCTTCTCTTTCTCCTTATTTTTTTTTCTATTTTTTTTTGTATTTTCTTGTTGACTTTGTCTTAATATTTTTTTACTCTCGCCAACGAAGTTGGAAGGAGGTTATGTTTTCATCACTGTTTGTGTTTGTTTGTGTGTGTGTGTTTGTAATTTTTTTCACCCCCGCCAACGAAGTTGAAAGGAGGTTATGTTTTCACCACTGTTTGTGTTTGTTTGTGTGTGTGTGTTTGATTGTGAACAGCTTCCTTCCCACAATTTTAATCGTAGAGTAATGAAACTTCCAGGGATTAACTGTTATGCAAGAAAATGGAAATTATTTAATTTTTGAAGGTCAAGGTCAAAGGTCAAGGTCATGGTTAAGCAAAATGTCCAATTCACGTAATCAGCCATAAGTTTGGACATCGTTATCACAGAAACTTCAAACTTGACTCATAATTGAGTGTATGAAAATCCACGCCAACTAATACATTTAAAGGCTAAAGTTCAAGGTCAAGCCAAAGGTCGAGAAATACGCTGCCGCAGCGGAGGTCTGCGCTCTACTGAGTGCCCAGTGGTTTATTCTATAATTTTCTTTGGTTGTTTTTGTTGAATTTTTCCAGACGAACTCCTGGAATTCTAAATTCTTTTTTTTCGTATTTTTTATATTTTTTTCTTTTTTTTCGTATTTTTTATATTTTTCTCTTTTTTTCTTTTTTGGTATTATTTCTTTATCCTTTTTATTCCTTTCTATAGTTTTATCCTCTTAATTTTTTCTGACAGGATTTTCAGTCTTAGTCTTCGTATATTTTGTTACATTAATTTCTTTATTTCATTCAAAAATTTTCTCCTTTGAATATGTTTGTTTAATTTTTTTTATTTATTTATTTTTATCTCATTCTACAGTTTACTCCTTCTTTTTATTTCTTCTGACCTCTCCTTCGGTCTTAGTCTTCTTATATTTTGTTATCTTAATTTTCTTCATTTCATTCAAAAATTTTCTTCATAGGATATATTTGTTTTTATTTTCAAAATTTTCTTCAAACCGTTTTTTTCTATATTTATTTTTTTTATTTCATTCAAAATTTTTCTTCTTTGGATGCTTTTTTCAAAATTTTTTTCAAACCGTTTTTTTCTTTATTCAATTTCTTTATTTCATTAAAAAATTTTCTTCTTTGGACATGTTTTTATTTTCAAAATTTTCTTCAAACCATTTTCTTCTTTATTTAATTTTTTTATTTCATTCAAAAATTTTCTTCTTTGAATATATATATTTATTTTTATTTCAAAATTTTCTTCAAACCGTTTTTTTCTTTATTTAATTTTTTTATTTCATTCAAAAATTTTCTTCTTTGGATATATATATTTATTTTTATTTTCAAAATTTTCTTCAAACCGTTTTTTTTCTTTATTTAATTTTTTTTATTTCATTCAAAATTTTCTTCTTTGTATATATTTGTTTTTATTTTCAGTATTTTCTTCAAACCGTTTTTTTTTCTTTAATTAATTTTTTTTTATTTCATTCAAAAATTTTCTTCATTGGATATGTTTGCTTTTATTTTCAAAATTTTCCTCAAACCGTTTTTTTTTCTTTATCTAATTTTTTTATTTCATTCAAGAATTTTCTTCTTTGGATATGTTTTTATTTTCAAAATTTTCTTCAAACCGTTTTTTTCTTTATTTAATTTTTTTATTTCATTCAAAAATTTTCTTCTTTGGATATATGTTTTTATTTTCAAAATTTTCTTCAAACCGTTTTTTTTCTTTACTTATTTTTTTTATTTCATCACAATTTTTTTTCTTTGGATATGTTTTTATTTTCAAAATTTGCTTCAAACCGTTTTCTTTTTTATTTAATTTTTTTATTACATTCAAAAATTTTCTTCTTTAGTTATATTTGCATTTATTTTCAAAATTTTCTTCGAACCGTTTTCTTTTTTATTTAATTTTTTTTATTTCATTCAAAAATTTTCTTCTTTGGATATGTTTTTATTTTCAAAATTTTCTTCAAACCATTTTCTTCTACATTTATTTTCTTTTTATTTCATTCAAAAATTTTCTTCTTTGGATAAATTTCTTTTTAGTTTCAAAATTGTCTTCAAAACGTTTTTTTTCTTTATTTAATTTTTTTTTTATTTCATTCAAAAATTTTCTTCTTTGGATATGTTTTTATTTTCAAAATTTTCTTCAAACCGTTTTCTTCTTTATTTAATTTTTTATTTCATTAAAAAATTTTCTTCTTTGGATATTGTTTTATTTTCAAAATGTTCTTCAAACCGTTTTCTTCTTTATTTAATATTTCTATTTCATTCAAAAATTTTCTTCTTTGGATATGTTTTTATTTTCAACATTTTCTTCAAACCGTTTTTTTTTCTTTATTTAATTTTTTTATTTCATTCAAAAATTTTCTTCTTTGGATATGTTTTTATTTTCAAAATTTTCTTCAAACCGCATTTTTTTTCTTTATTTAATTTTTTTTATTTCATTCAAAAATTTTTTTCATTGGATAGGTTTTTATTTTCAAAAATTCTTCTAACAGTTTTTATCTTTATTTTTTTTTTTATTTCATTAAAAAATTTTCTTCTTCGAATATGTTTAATATTTCAAAATTTTCTTCAAACCGTTTTCTTCTTTATTAATTTTTTTATTTCATTCAAAAAAATTTCTTCTTTGGATATGTTTTCATTTTCAAAATTTTCTTCAAGCCGTTTTTTTTTTCTTTATTTATTTTTCTTATTTCATTCAAAAATTTTCCTCTTTAGATATTTGTTTTTATTTTCAAAATTTTCTTCAAACCGTTTTTCTTTATTTAATTTTTTTATTTCATTCCAAAATTTTCCTCTTTGGATGTGTTTTTATTTTCAAAATTTTCCTCAAACCGTTTTTTTCTTTATTTATTTTTTATATTTCATTCAAAAATTTTCTTCTTTGGATATGTTTTGAATTTCAAAATTTTCTTTAAACCGTTTTTTTCTTTATTTCTTTCAATACCTCTATTTCTGTCTTACTCTTCCAACAACTCACTTGCCTTTTCTTATTTCTTCTCTTTCTTTTACGTAATCTTTATTTTCTTTAAACTTATTTATCAGTGTCATTCTCATTTATAATTCTCCATTTCATCATCTCTATTTCTTTCTATTCCATCTCCTGATTTTAACGGCCTTTTCCTCATGCATTAATTTCTTTTTCTATCCTTCTATCCCACATTATACCTCTTCCCTTTTTTATTATTTTTATCCTTATCTCTATCATACTCTTCCACCTTTTCCAAGCACCAAATTTTCTTTTTAATTTTCCTCCATGTCCCTCTCTTCATTCTCTCATTTTCTTTCATTTTTCACATTTCTCCTTCTATTTTCAATCTCCTCAACCTATCCATTCTAAATCAAACATTTTTTTCTCTTCCTTCTCCTTTTTATCTAACTTGTAATTCTTCCAATTTTCTTCTCCATCTCTCCTCTTACTCTATCTCATTTCTCTACATCTCTCCTCTCCCTCTATCTCATTTCTCTCCATCTCTCCTCTTCCTCTATCTCATTTCTCTCCATCTCTCCTCTCCCTCTACCTCATTTCTCGCCATCTCTCCTCTCCCTCTATCTCATTTCTCTCTTCTTCTATCTCATTTCTCTCCATCTCTCCTCTTCCATTATCCCATTTCTCTCCATCTCTCCTCTATCTCATTTCTCTCTTCTTCTACTATCTGACTTCTCTTCATCTTTCTCTTCTTCTACTATCTGACTTCTCTTCATCTCTCCCTCTATCTCATTTCTATCTTCTTCTACCTCATTTCCCTCCATCTCTCCTCTCCTTCAATCTCATTTCTCTCTTCTACTATCTAACTTCTCTTCACCTATCCCTCTATCTCATTTCTCTCTTCTACCTCATTCTCTCCATCTCTCCTCTTCCTCTATCTCATTTCTCTCCATCTCTCTTCTTCATCTATCATTTCTCTCCATCTCTCCTCTCCCTCTATCTCATTTCTCTCCATCTCTCCTCTCCCTCCATCTCATTTCTCTCACTCTCCCCCTCTTCCTCTATCTCATTTCTCTCTTCTTCTACTTCATTTTTCTCCATCTCTCCTCTCCCTCTATCTCATTTCTCTCTTCTTCTACTTCATTTTTCTCCATCTCTCCTCTCCCTCTATCTCATTTCTCTCTTCTTCTACTTCATTTTTCTCCATCTCTCCTCTTACTCTACCTCATTTCTCTCCTTCTCTCCTCTCCCTCCATCTCATTTCTCTCACTCTCTCCTCTCCCTCTATCTCATTTCTCTCCCTCCCTCCACATCCTCTACCTCATTTCTCTCCATCTCTCCTCTTCCTCTATCTCATTTCTCTCCATCTTTCCTCTTCCTCTATATCCTTTCCCTCCATCTCTCCTCTCCCTCTATCATATTTCTCTCAATCTCTCCTCTTCCTCTTTCACATTTTTCTCCATCTCTCCTCTATCTCATTTCTCTCTTCTTCTCCTACCTCATTTCTCTCCATCTCTCCTCTCCCTCTATCTCATTCTTTCTTCTACCTCATTTCTCTCCATCTCTCCTCTTCCCCCATCCTCCGTATA
>NW_027169201.1:15000-22500 GCF_036898095.1 Palaemon carinicauda | reverse complement strand
ATTCCCCCATATACACTATAAAAACTTTAACAAAGAAAAGGAAGATTTTTTTTTTTTTTAGTTTTTAAGGTCTTTTTTCTACATTTGAGGTAATTCCTGGGGTAAATCTCTTGAACATCATATGAGAACACTGCTCCGCTACCCACCACACACAAGCCATTTGATAACCCCCCACCCCCCCACCCCCAACCCCGTCATCCTGCCACTATTGCAAGGGATGTATAATATTATTCACGAGTTTTTACATCACATAACGTAGCCTATAAATCCAGCTAATCAAAAACAAGCAAATGAATGACTTCATTCGCCAAGATAGATCGAACATTAACAGCTGAGCTATTGTCCACACTTATCAAAGTACTATTGCTAAGAATGTATAACATTATTCACGAATTTATACATTATATAACCAATCCTATCCAATCAGTTATGCATGACTTAGTACACGAATATCTATCTGTACTATTGTGTACTTTACTAATTTAATTCACGAAGATACATCGAACACTATGTACATATGCACATAACAGCTGAGTTGCTACAGCACCATGATCATCAGCATCAGCTGTGCGTCAAAGGCACCCCCCAACCCCCCAACCCCACCCCACCCCACTCCACCCCACCCCTCACCCCTCACCCCACGCTATGAACCGCTGTCAGCTGTTCCCGCCAATGGCAAGGATAAAGGTTTGGCCTCCGGAGTCCGGAGTCCGGAGGCCAGAGGGCGTTTTGTGTGAAGATGATCCCCGCACTGTCAGGGCTTCCGTAAGTACATCAGCTGTGAATCCTATGAGTCTTGCCTTTCCTGATGCCGCCTATAGACTCCCCAAAAAAAAGCTTTTCCACTGTTCTAGAGTTCTCTTGCTTGAGGGTACACTAGAGCACATTATTCTATCTAATTCCTCTTCTTGTTTTGTTAATGCTTTTATAGTTTATGTAGATATTTATTTTAATGTTACTGTTGTTGAAATATTTTATTTTCCCTTTTTTCCTTTCCTCACTGGGCTATTTTCAATGTTGGGGCCCCTGGGCTTATAGCATCATACTTTTCCAACTAGGGTTGTAGCTTGGCAAGTAATAATATTAATAAAAAAAAAATAATAATAATAATAAATATAATGATGATGATGATAATAATAATAATAATAATAATAATAATAATAATAATAATAATAATAACAATAAAAATAATAATAATAAATATAATGATAATATTAATAATAATAATAATAATAAAAATAATAATAATAATAAATATAATGATGATATTAATAATAATAATAATAATAATAATAATAATAATAATAATAATAATAATAATAATAATAATAATAATAACAGTGATTTGGTCTCTTAGATTATTATCTATGCTAATGTTTTTACTATTTCTACTTAAAACATTTCATTTTAATGGTTTATTACTTCGCTTTTAGTGTAATTATTTCCTTGTTTCCTTTCCTCAATGGGATATTTTTCCCTGTTGGAGCTCTTGTCCTTGTAGTTTAGGGTTGTAGTTTAGCTAATAATAATAATAATAATAATAATAATAATAATAATAATAATGATAATAATAATAACAATAATAATAATAATAATAATAATAATAATAATGATAATAATGAAAATAATGATGATAATAATAATAATAATGATAATAATAATAATGATGATAATAATAATAATAATAATAATAATAATAATAATAATAATGACAATGATAATAATAATAATGATAATAATAAAAATAATAATAATAATAATAATAATAATAATAATAATAATAATAATAATAATATTGATAATAATAATAATAATAATGATAATAATAATAATAAAAAAATAATAATAATAATAATAATAATATCCTCATCATCATCCTCATCATTATTAATATTATTATTATTATTATTATTATTATTATTATTACTGCTACTACTACAAGCTATGCTATAACCCTAGTTAGTAAAATAAGATGCTATAAGCCTTGTGGCTCCAACAGGGAAAAATAACCCAGTGAGGAAAGGAAACAAGGAAAATAAATAAACTAAGAACGAAGTAATAAACGATCAAAATAAAATATATTAAGAACAGTAACATTAAATTAGATTCTACATATATAAACTATAAAAAACTTTATTATAATGATGATAATAATAATAATAATAATAAGACTAATAATAATACTGATGATAACAATAATAATAATAATAATAGTAATAATAATAATAATAGTAATAATAATAATAATAATAATAATAATAATAATAATAATTTTTAAAAGCTTACTGGTTTAGTGTTTCAGATTATTTAATGTCAACTGGAAATCAGTCTATACAATTAGACGGGGAGCTGTTAGACAAGTTCCACATGTCTAAATTGGATACTTTTTGGTAAGATTTTTTATAATTCTGACCATCCTTTACATTCAGATCTTCCCCGACAGTTCCATCCTGTTCGTAATACTAGGCAGGCAGTTAATTCTAATAGCCAGGCCTTCTCCATCATGAGGCTCAATACTACACAGTATTCTAGAAGTTTTATTCCAGCTGTGACTAAGTTGTGGAATGATCTTCCCAATCAGGTAGTTAAATCGGTAGAATTTCTAAAGTTTAGACTTGCAGCAAATGTTTTTATGTTGACCAGGCTGACATAAGTCTCTTTTTTTTAGTTTATATATGAAATATCTGTTTTGGTGTTGTTGCTGTTTTTGAAATATTCTATTTCAATTGTTCATTATCTCTGACATCGTTTGTTTATTTCCTTATTTCCTTTCCTCACTGGTCTATTTCCCCCTGTTGGAGCCCTTTGGCTTACAGCATCCTGCTTTTCCAACTAGGGTTGTAGCTTAGCTAATAATAATAATAAAAATAATAATAATAATAATAATAATAATAATAATAATAATAATAATAATAATAATCTATTATGTATCAGTTTGCTGTTCTAATATTAATACTGACTTAAGTTATAATATTCTTCAACTAATTGGTGAGATTTTGAAGATAGTTGAATTCCAAACATTGAACTCCATGGAGACAGGCGAATTTCAAACATTAAATTCAATGAAGACAGGTGAATTTCATAAAGACAGATGCATTCCAAACATTAAACTCTATAAAGAACATGAATTTCATGACAACAGATGAATTTTAAACATTAAACTCTCTGAAGACAGAAGAATTTCATGAAGACAGATGGATTTTAACCATTAAACTCTCTGAAGACAGATGAATACCAAACATTAAACTCTCTGAAGAAGATGAATTTCATGAAGACAGATGCATTCCAAACATTAAACTCTCTGAAGACAGATGAATATCATGACAATAAATTAATTCCTAACATTAAACTCTCTGAAGACGGATGAATTTCATGAAGACAGATACATTCCAAACATTAATCTCTCTAAAGACATATGAATTTCAAACATTAAACTCTCTGAAGACAGATGAATCCCAAACATTAACCTCTCTGAAGACAGATGAATCCCAAACATTAAACTCCATGAAGACAGATGAATTTCATGAAGACAGATGGATTTTAACCATTAAACTCTCTGAAGACGGATGAATTTCATGAAGACAGATGCATTTCAAACATTAAACTCTCTGAAGACAGATGAATTCCAAACATTAAACTCTCTGAAGACATATGAATTTCATGAAAACATATGCATTCCAAACATTAAACTCTATGGAGACAGATGCATTTCAAACATTAAACTCTCTGGAGACCGATGAATTTCATGAAGACAGATGGATTTTAACCATTAAAGTCTCTGAAGACGAGGAATTTCATGAAGACAGATGCATTCCAAACATTAAACTCTCTGAAGAACCATCTCAAAACACACCCGAAGACTTCCCACCCAGGACAACTCTCCAATATCATCAGTAGCTCTGAGGCTCTTTCCTCCCAAGCGAATGTCAGAAATGCGGAAATAACCTTCGACAATGCATCTCCCGAAGAGCTTTCGGGGCTTTAAACGTTATTACGAATGCTCGATATGATTTCTGGAGCCAAAGCCGGATTAGAGGGATTTGTAATCCATTGGCTAAGCAAAGTTTAGAGGCCTCTTTCCACCGGGATTACCTAAGTAAATATGGATCTATATGCAAATTTTGGCAATAGGCCTGTGAGAAATGTACGCGCTGGATGCCATTGTGTAATATGTCTTGAAGGAAATCTATTGTTATAATAATAATAATAATAATAATAATAATAATAATTATTATTATTATTATTATTATTATTATTATCTGGTTATGTAATAATAATAATAATAATAATAATAATAATAATAATTATAATAATAATAATAATAATAATAATAATGATAATAGAAATAAAAATTACTATTATTATTATTATTATTATTATTATTATTATTATTATTATTATTATTATTATTATTATTATTATTATTATCATGATCGTTATTATTACATAACCAGATAATAATAATAATAATAATAATAATAATGATAATAATTTTATTATTATTATTATTATTATTATTATTATTATTATTATTATTATTATTATTATTATTATTATTATTATTATTATTGCGGGACCTTCCACAACCCAATCCATGAAGTTATGAATAACATAATTTATATAAATTATTCTACGATCAGTAACAACGTTAAAATAGATCTTTCTTATATAAACAACGAAGAGAGACTTATGTCAGCCTGTTCAACATAAAAAAATTCACTTCAAGTCTGAACTAAAATTCCACCGATTTAACTAGCCGATTAAGATCATTTCACAATAATAATAATAATAATAATAATAATAATAATAATAATAATAATAAAAATAATAATAATAATAATAATAATAAAAATGATGATGATAATAATAATAATAATAATAACAATAAAAATAATAATAATAATAATAATAATAATAATAATAATAACAATAATAATAATAATAATAATAATAATAATAATAATAATTATCGATTGAAACTGAAGGGATTATTATTAGTATTTATTATTATTATTATCATTATTATTATTATTATTATTATTATTATTATTATTATTAGCTAAGCTACAGCCCTAGTTGGAAAATCAAGATGCTATAAGCCCAAGGGCTCCAACATGGAAAAATACCCCATTGAGGAAAGGAAATAAAGACAAACTATATGAAAAGTAATAAAAAAAACTAAAATAAAATATTTTAAGAATAGTAACAACATTAAAATAGAGCTCTTCTATATAAATAATCCTCTCCAAAAGATCAACAATTAATATCTCGACTTTTATTTTTCAATTACAGCTATTTTGATGTCATGAACTCACTAGAAATAAACAAAGGAATAACGAAAGCTATTAAACTCATAATACACTAACAAAATGTACTTCCAGGTATGCAGTAGGGGCTATTATACGATACGTAAGACCAATGAATGATACGTAAGACCAAGACATAATAGGCCTTGCGTAAGACTCCCCAGACGTGTATGCAATAGGGGCTATGATATGATACGTTTGACCAATGAATGATACGTAAGACCAAGCCCTAATAGGTCTTGCGTAAGACTCCCCAGACGGGTATGCAATAGGGCTATGATATACTACGTAATACCAATGAATGATACGTAAGACCAAGATATAATAGGTCTTGGGTAAGACTCCCCAGACGTGTATGCAACAGGACTATGATACGATACGTAAGACCAATGAATGATACGTAATACCAAGACATAATACGTCATGCGTAAGGTACAGAGGTCTTGCGTACGACTCCCCGAACCACACATGCGCATAGCAGACACGAGAGATGTAAACACAATAGCCGGGAACTATTTCTTGTGAACAAAATGCTTGCAATTGAACCTCATGGGAAAAGCCTTTGCCTGCGATAAAGACAGACAAATAACCCTTTTATTATATAAGGTAATATGAGATTCTGTAGATAATTAGGTCGTGGTGCAAAGCATAATATATTTCATCAGGTAAATATAAAATATCCAATCTATGGTTGGTCCATATTGTTCCTTTTCGATTGTTATATTGAACGGTATTACTTTCATGTTGTTATTCATGTTATTGTTGTTATTATAGGTGATATTGCTATTGTAATTTTTATTAAACTATATATATATAATATATATATATATATATATATATATATATATATATATATATATATATATATATATATATATATATATATGTGTGTGTATATGTCTGTATATATCTTCCTCTATATAATAAATAGAAAGTGTCTGGATATATATATATATATATATATATATATATATATATATATATATATATATATATCCAGTCACGCTCAGCAGCATTGCAAGACATATAACTACTCGGTCTCTCCTCGTCCCTCAGGTAGGGGGGAGAAGTAGTCATACCCCGAGAGGTACACTCAGAAACCACAACTGCCGTATTGTAGTTAGGAAGGGGGGTGGGGTGGGAAGGGTTGAATCTGTTTGTGTGCACATCTGTTTAAATATTGAGAGAATCGGATCTTCAACAAAAGGAATAAACTCACTGAAGGAATCATATCTTTAATAAAAGGAATAAATTCACTGAAAGAATCAGATTTTCAACAAAAGGAATAAACTCACAGAAGGAATAAAAATAACGAATAAACTCCCAGAAGGAATCACATCAACAAAAGAAATAGACTAACAGAATGAATCAGATATTCAATAAAAGGAATAAACTCACAGAAGGAATCACATCTACAACGAAATGAAAAAAAATCACGGAAGGAATCAGCTCAACAAAAGATATAGACTCACAGAAGGAATCAGCTCTTCAACAAAATAAATAAATTCACTGAAGGAATCAGCTCTTCAACAAAAAGAACACTCTCACTGAAGGAATCAGCTCTTTAATAAAAAAAAACCTCACCGAAGGATTCAGCTCTTTAACAAAATAGAATAAACTCACTGAAGGAGTCAGATCTTCGAGAAAAGCAATAAATTCACAGAATGAATCAAATCAACAAAAGACATAGACTCACAGAAGGAATCAGATCTTCAACAAAATTAATAAACTCACAGAATGAATCAGATCAACCAAAGGAATAAACTCACAGAAGGAATCAGATCTTCAACAAAATGAATAAACTCACAGAATGAATCAGATCAACAAAACGAATAAACTCACTAAAGGAATCAGATGTTCAACAAAAGGAATAGACTAACTGAAGTAATCAGATCTTCAACTAAAGGAATAAACTCACAGAAGGAATCAGATCAACCAAAGGAATAAACTCACTGAAGGAATCACATCTTCAATAAAAGGAATAAACTCACAGAAGGAATCAGAATTTAAACAAAAGGAATAGACTCACTGAAGGAATCAGATGTTCAACAAAAGGAATAAACTTACTGAAGGAATCAGATGTTCAACAAAAGGAATAGAATAACTGAAGTAATCAGATCTTCAACTGAAGGAATAACTCACAGAAGGAATCAGATCTTAAACAAAAGGAATAGACTCACTGAAGGAATCAGAT
>NW_027169201.1:0-10000 GCF_036898095.1 Palaemon carinicauda | reverse complement strand
TGTATTCCAAACTTATTTATAGTATCCTCAAGAAATATATTGTATCACAGACTTATGTATTGTATACCCAATAAATATATTGTATTCTATGCTTATATATTGTATCCCCAATGAATATAGTGTATCCCAGACTTATATATTGTATTCTCAAGAAATATATATATATATATATATATATATATATATATATATATATATATATATATAGTATTCCCAAGAAATATATATATATATATATTGTATTCTATGCTTATATATTGTATCCCAGACTTATATATTGTATTCCCAGAAATATATTGTATTCTATGCTTATATATTGTATCCCCCATGAATATAGTGTATCCCACATTTATATATTGTATTCCCAGAAATATGTTGTATTCTATGCTTATATATTGTATCCCCAATGAATATAGTGTATCCAAAACTTATATATTGTACCTTCAAGAAATATATTGTATCTCAGACTCATATATTATATCCCCAAGAAATATATTATATCCCAGGTTTATACGCTGTATCCCAGACATATAGTGTATCCCAATTATATATTGTATACTCAAGAAATAACTTGCATCCCAGATTTTTATATTGTATCCCCAAGAAATTCACTGTATTCCAGACTTACTGTAACATTGTATCCCCGAGGAAGTACACTGTATCCCAGACTTCATCCTCCCGAAAATTATCGTTTTTTTCAATTAAATTAAAACCCAAAATCAAGAAAACCATCACAAATTGCAATTTCGAAATGTATCGGCGAAAGAATTTGATCGAATCAAACTTTTCTTTCATCCAAAAAAAATTTTTTTTTTTTTAAATGTTCAAAAATAGGATACATAAGCAACATGATACAATAGAGACACCTATTATATCAGGATACTAATTGGTACTAACCTATTACGCAGCCTTTGCCTAAGGCTGCGTTAGCTTTGGTTTGAAATTCCACCAGACCTCAGACAATTTCGATAAAAAAAAATTAAAGGGAATTTTTTTACAACAGTTCTTTATTCTCGCAACATATATAAAATATCCCCCCCATATAACAAAGAGCAAGTGTCTGGCTATATATATATATATATATATATATATATATATATATATACATATATATATATATATATATATATATATATATATATGTATATATACATATATATAAATATATATATATATATATATATATATGTGTGTATATATATATATATATATATATATATATATATATATATATATATATAACCCTGCTTTTCCAACTAGGAATAATAATAATGATAATAATAATAATAATAATATTAATTATTATTATTATTATTATTATTATTATTATTATTATAATAATATTATCATTATAACTATTATTATCATTATTATTATTACTATTATCATTATTGTTATTATTATTATTATTATTATTATTATTAGCTAAGCAATAACCCTAGTTGGAAAAGCAGGGTGATATATATATATATATATATATATATATATATATATATATATATATATATATAAAACCAGCGAGTCGTAGTTAGGAAAGGGGGAGCGAGTGAGAAGAGTTAAATCTGTGTGTGCGTGTGTGCATATCCATCTAAATATTTAGACGTCATTATTGACGTCTTGGGTATAATAATAAATGCACATCCACTGAAAAGTTCTTATCTTTACAACGGCTCCTCTTGCTCGCAATATATAAATGCATACCTAAAATAAACTCAAATAATTGACGTAATTGTAAAACTCCTTCTTCCTTACTCATTCGAAATTTGCCTCCTCCCCTATGCTGTGATTACCTCTTTAATAGCGAGACAAAGAGCCTTCACAATTTCATATCCTTCCCCCCTTCTGCCACTCCTTAACGTTTAATCCTCTAAGCTGATCCTCGACAACGAAATCGCATCACCAAATAGGTTTTATTAACTACGGTTGTAACGCTTTTCACGGATTCAGTGACTCCAATGACTCCCTGTGGTAGCATACGAGTTTTGAGGCCAATTCTGATTTATGTCTCTCAAATGAGCGCAGCTGGGCTTGGTGTTGGCGGGCTTCACATTAGCTTATATAATTGAAATGGCTGTTATTTAAGGAACTGAGTGTTCCTACTGTATCTATATAATAATTTACACACTGAGACCTTTAGAACAAGTGTAAAGACACCAGGAACACCAATTTCGCCGGTTATGTAACTCGATAGGTCTAATTCCAAGCCTCCTCCAAAAAAATAGCTCGATAGGGCAATCAAACTGATCACTACTGATCAACAGATATTGTAATGGTCATACAACTGTAGTTTCCACCTATGAAAGGCAACATTCCTAGCAACAATAGAATATCCTATTGAATATTCTCCCATGACCACATTTTCCCACAACAAACCGGTTCTAACCTTCTGCAAAATCTATATTTCTCTTCAACGTGTTCAGATGGCCGGCAGATCAATATTTGGCTTTTAAGATCTTGTTCCAACAAATGGTATTATTAGTGGTAGTGGTTTTAGTAACATATATTTGGCTTTGAAGTTCCTACAACAAATGGTACTGTTTCTCCTGTCTATTGATAGACATTTGGCTTTGAAGTTCTTACAACAAATGGTACTGTTTCTCCTGTCTATTGATAGACATTTGGCTTTGAAGTTCTTACAACAAATGGTACTGTTTCTCCTGTCTATTGATAGACCTTTGGCTTTGAAGTTCTTACAAGAAATGGTACTGTTTCTCCTGTCTATTGATAGACATTTAGCTTTGAAGTTCCTACAACAAATGGTACTGTTTCTCCTGTCTATTGATAGACATTTGGCTTTGAAGTTCTTACAACAAATGGTACTGTTTCTCCTGTCTATTGATAGACAATTGGCTTTGAAGTTCTTACAACAAATGGTACTGTTTCTCCTGTCTATTGATAGACAATTGGCTTTGAAGTTCTTTACAACAAATGGTACTGTTTCTCCTGTCTTTTGATAGACATTTGGCTTTGAAGTTCTTTACAACAAATGGTACTGTTTCTCCTGTCTTTTGATAGACATTTGGCTTTGAAGTTCTTACAACAAATGGTACTGTTTCTCCTGTCTATTGATAGACAATTGGCTTTGAAGTTCTTACAACAAATGGTACTGTTTCTCCTGTCTATTGATAGACAATTGGCTTTGAAGTTCTTTACAACAAATGGTACTGTTTCTCCTGTCTTTTGATAGACATTTGGCTTTGAAGTTCTTTACAACAAATGGTACTGTTTCTCCTGTCTATTGATAGACATTTGGCTTTGAAGTTCTTACAACAAATGGTACTGTTTCTCCTGTCTATTGATAGACAATTGGCTTTGAAGTTCTTACAACAAATGGTACTGTTTCTCCTGTCTATAGATAGACATTTGGCTTTGAAGTTCTTACAACCAATGGTACTGTTTCTCCTGTCTATTGATAGACATTTGGCTTTGAAGTTCTTACAACAAATAGTACTGTTTCTCCTGTCTATTGATAGACATTTGGCTTTGAAGTTCTTTACAACAAATGGTACTGTTTCTCCTGTCTATTGATAGACATTTGGCTTTGAAGTTCTTACAACAAATGGTACTGTTTCTCCTGTCTATTGATAGACATTTGGCTTTGAAGTTCTTACAACAAATGGTACTGTTTCTCCTGTCTATTGATAGACATTTGGCTTTGAAGTTCTTTACAACAAATGGTACTGTTTCTCCTGTCTATTGATAGACATTTGGCTTTGAAGTTCTTACAACAAATGGTACTGTTTCTCCTGTCTATTGATAGACAATTGGCTTTGAAGTTCTTTACAACAAATGGTACTGTTTCTCCTGTCTATTGATAGACATTTGGCTTTGAAGTTCTTACAACAAATGGTGCTGTTTCTCCTGTCTATTGATAGACATTTGGCTTTGAAGTTCTTACAACAAATGGTACTGTTTCTCCTGTCTATTGATAGACATTTGGCTTTGAAGTTCTTACAACCAATGGTGCTGTTTCTCCTGTCTATTGAGAGACATTTGGCTTTGAAGTTCTTACAACCAATGGTACTGTTTCTCCTGTCTATTGATAGACATTTGGCTTTGAAGTTCTTACAACAAATGGTGCTGTTTCTCCTGTCTATTGATAGACATTTGGCTTTGAAGTTCTGACAACCAATGGTACTGTTTCTCCTGTCTATTGATAGACATTTGGCTTTGAAGTTCTTACAACGAATGGTACTGTTTCTCCTGTCTATTGATAGACATTTGGCTTTGAAGTTCTTACAACAAATGGTACTGTTTCTCCTATCTATTGATAGACATTTGGCTTTGAAGTTCTTACAAGAAATGGTACTGTTTCTCCTGTCTATTGATAGACATTTGGCTTTGAAGTTCTTACAAGAAATGGTACTGTTTCTCCTGTCTATTGATAGACATTTGTCTTTGAAGTTCCTACAACAAATGGTACTGTTTCTCCTGTCTGTTGTCAGACATTTGGCTTTGAGGTTCTTACAACAAATGGTACTGTTTCTCCTGTCTATTGATAGACATTTGGCTTTGAAGTTCTTACAGCAAATGGTACTGTTTCTCCTGTCTATTGATAGACATTTGGCTTTGAAGTTCTTACAAGAAATGGTACTGTTTCTCCTGTCTGTTGATAGACATTTGGCTTTGAAGTTCTTGCAAGAAATGGTACTGTTTCTCCTGTCTGTTGATAGACATTTGGCTTTGAAGTTCTTGCAAGAAATGGTACTGTTTCTCCTGTCTATTGATAGACATTTGGCTTTGAAGTTCTTACAACAAATGGTACTGTTTCTCTTATAGTGTAGTATAATGGTTCTAGTAATCAACAAATATGTAAATAAAGGAAGTTTATATCAAGCATTGCTGTGTTTGGCAATAATGCACTGTATACAGTGGTATCTTTAATGTTTTATATTGTGTATACAGTATAAATAATACCTGTATGTTGTATAGGCAAAGTATATAGATATATTGATGATATTGATATTAAAAGAAATCTTTATATATATTTAGAGTCTACAAATATTTGTCAGACGACAATATATATATATATATATATATATATATAGAGAGAGAGAGAGAGAGAGAGAGAGAGAGAGAGAGAGAGAGAGAGAGAGAGAGAGAGAGAGAGGGAGGGTACATATATATACATATATATATATATATATATATAGAGAGAGAGAGAGAGAGAGAGAGAGAGAGGTATATATATACACATCTATATATATGTATATACATATATATATATAATATATATATATATATATCTATATATATATATATAGAGAGAGAGAGAGAGAGAGAGAGAGAAGAGAGAGAGAGAGAAGCGGGGTATGAGTGCAATATGCACGAGCGTGTGTGTGTGTATGTGTGTGTGTGTGTGTGTATGTGCGTATGTGCGTGAGACTTCAAATAAGGGATTTAGTAATTTAAAGCTTACGCCACTCAGCTGATAGAAAGGGGAAGGGAGTGAGGAAGCCACCAACAGCTGTTTGAACTCTCTCTCTCTCTCTCTCTCTCTCTCTCTCTCTCTCTCTCTCTCTCTCTCTCTCTCTCTCTCTCTCCATCCTTTCCCGCCACCTAGTCTCACCCTCTTCATGAAGGATTTCGAATATTTTATATATTTTATATACTTTATATTTTTTATATATTTTTCTTTAGTAGATTATATTATTTCATTTGTCCATTATATGATGAATTGGTTATTATTATTATTATTATTATTATTATTATTATTATTATTATTATTATCACTTGCTAAGCTACAACCCTAGTTGGATAAACAGGATGCTATAAGCCCAAGGTCTCCAACAGGGAAAATAGCCCAATGAGGAAAGGAAACAGGGAGAATAAAATATTTCAAGAACAGTAACATAAAAATAAATATTACTTATATAAACTATAAAAACTAACAAAACAAGTGGAAGAGAAATAAGATAGAAGAAGGTGCTTGAGTGTACCCTCAAGCAAGAGAACTCTAACCCAAGACAGTGGTAGACCATGGTCCAGAGGCTATGGTACTACCCAAGACTAGAGAACAAAGGTTTGATTTAGGAGTGATTTAGAAACATCTTCCACAGTATTGGGTTAGAGTTCTCTTTCTTTAGGGTACACCCAGGCCTACTTTATTTCCTTATAGCCTTTCCTCACTGGGCTATTTTCCCTCTTGAAGTCCTTGAGCTTATAGCATCCTGCTTTTTCAACCAGGGTTTTAGCTTAACTAATAATAATAATAATAATAATAATAATAATAACAATAATAATAATAATAATAATAATAATAGTTACTATACTTTGTAGTATACTTGAATATGCTTAATATTATTCAACAAATACGCCTTTATATCAAAAGTAATCAGTTCAGTCTTTATAATAATAATAATAATAATAATAATAATAATAATAATAAAATAGCAATATTAATAAAAATAATAATAATAATAATAACAATAAATAATAATAATGATGATAGTAATCATAATTATAAAAATAATAATAATAATAATAATAAATATAATAATAATAATATAATAATAATAATAATTGTTATCATACCTTTGTAATCTACTTATATAAGCTTAATATTATCCAAAAAAAAAAAAGAAAAAAAAATATTTCAAAAGTACTCATTTCAGTCTTTATAATAATAATAATAATAACAACAACAACAACAACAACAACAACAACAACAATAATAATAATACTTTATAATCTACTTGTATATGCTTAATATTATCCAAAAAAAAGAAAAAAAAAATTATTTCAAAAGTACTCTCTTCAGTCGCCCCTCCCATTAACGATTCTAACATATGACTGGCCTCAACCTATTCAGTCTTCTCTCAGGCTCCTGTAGCGTATGAAGTTACAAAAACCCTCCAATAGCAGGCAGACCACACCAAAAATCCGCTGCTTGAAAACCAAGTCTCTATTTAGACACTATAACCTAGACACTATATATATCTGTGAGCGTCTTCTCTTGTTTTGTCTTTCTGCGCTCTTTATGTATTATTATTATTATTATTATTATTAATTTCTAAACTACAACCCTAGTTGGAAAGCAGGATGCTATAAACCCAAGGGCTGCAAAAGGGAAAGTAGCCCAGTGAGGGAAAACAGGGAAAAATTAAATTTTAAGAAGAGTAACAACATTAAAATAAATATCTTCTCTTGTTTTGTCTTTCTGGGCTCTTTATGTAATATCATTGTTATTACTATTATTATTAATTGCTAAACTACAACCCTAGTTGGAAAAGCAGGATGCTATAAACCCAAGGGCTCCAACAGGAAAATAGCCCAGTGAGGAAAAGAAACAAGGAAAAATTAAATTTTAAGAAGAGTAACAACATTAAAATAAATATCTCCTTTATAAACTATAAACACTTTAACAAAACAAGAGGGAAAAAAAAATAAGATAGAATAGTGTGCCCGAGTGTACCCTCAAGCAAGAGAACTCTAACCCAAGCCAGTGGAAGACCACGGTACAGAGGCTATGGCACTACCCAAGACTAGAGAACAATGGTTGATTTTGGAGTTTACATTCTTAATCTTATGTTTCTTATTGTCTCTGCCTTGCTTATTTCTACTAACCCAAGCCAGAGGAAGACCATGGTACAGAGGCTATGGCACTACCCAAGACTAGAGAACAATGGTTTGATTTTGGAGTTTACATTCTTAATTTTATGTTTTTATTGCCTCTGCGTTGCTTATTTCTCCTTGGTGTTATTATTCTTGTTTATGATTGGGTTATTTTTATATTTTTTTTTTTCTCTGCTAAGAAGGGAAAATAGCATGAGTCATCCTTGGGGGACGACAGTGAGATCCTAGATCGTCTAGCCCGTGTCGAGTACCAGATTATTATTATTATTATTATTATTAGTAGTAGTAGTAGTAGTAGTAGTAGTAGTAGTAGTAACATTATTATTAGTAGTATTAGTATTATTATTAGTAGTAGTAGTATTACTATTATTAGTATTAGTAGTATTATCATTATTATTAGTAGTATTAGTATTAGTATTATTATCAGTAGTAGTAGTATTACTATTATTAGTATTAGTATTAATATTAGTATTATTATTATTAGTATTAGTATTATTATTATTATTATTACTATTATTATTATTATCAGTAGTAGTAGTAGTAGTAGTAGTAGTAATAGTATTACTATTATTATTATTATTATTATTACTAGCTATGCTACAACCCTAGTTGGAAAAGCAGGAAGCTATAAACCCAAGTGCTCCAACAGGGGAAAATAGCCCAGTGAGAAAAGGAAATGAATTAATAATCTACAAGAAAAGAAATGCACAACTATAATAAAATATTTTTAAAACAGTAACATCATTAAAAAAAGATCATTCATATATATGATACAAAGAGAGACTTATATCAGGGCTCCAACAGCGAAAATAGCCCAGTGAGGAAGGGAAATAAGGACACAGATAGAATAGTGGGCCTGAGTGTACCTTCAAGGAAGAGATCTCTAATCCAAGGGAGTGGAAGACCATGGTACAGAGGCTATGGCACTACCCAAGATTTGGTAACAATAGCTTGATTTTGGGGTGGCTTTTAATAATCTTAAAATATTCTATTTTGATTGTTATTACTTCTATTGTAGTTTATTTATTTCCTTTCCTTCACTCAGCTATTTTTCCCTGTTGGAACCCTTGCTTTTCCAACTAGGGTTGTAGCCTAGCTACTACTACTACTACTACTACTACTACTACTACTAATAATAATAATAATAAATTTTTCCTGAAACGTGTCTGGCTTTATATATATATATATATTATATATATATATATATAATATATATATATATATATATATATATATATATACTGTATATATATATATATATATATATATATATATATATATATATATATATATATATATAAATATGTATATATATATATATATAATATATATATATATATATATGTACATATATTTATATATATATATATATATATATATATATATATATATACAGTATATATATATACATATATATATATATATATATATATATACATATATATATATATATATATATATATATATATATATATATATATATATATTCCTGTCACACTCAGCGACACTCCCAGACGTATATCTACTCTCTCTCTCTCTCTCTCTCTCTCTCTCCTCTCTCTCTCTCTCTCTCTCGAGTAAGAGGGAGAGGGAGTAGTAATACCATAATGAGAGGCGTACCAAAATAGCTACACTCAAAAACCACAATCTCCACAAATTGCCGAACCAGCCGAGTTATAATTAGGAAAGGTAGAGATAATAGGAAGAGTTGAATCTGTGTGTGTATATCTATCTAAATATTTAGCCGTTATTTTTGACAGGCCGCGTACACTAGTATTCAATACTTATAGATTACGTTAAAGGGAGAATTTGTTCGTTCTTATCTTATTAGATAAGGGTACAGTGGATGTAACTGTAGAATTGTCAGTACTGTATGTCTCGATACGTTATCAGTAATATTAACGACATTGATAGAACTTTGTAAACAACTGTTTGGTAATGCAGGTACAAGATCAATTTCTTTATATATATATATATATACTATATATATATATATATATATATATATATATATATATATATATATATATATATACATATATATATACATATATATATGTATGGGTGCATATATACATACATATACTGTATATACATATATATATATATATATATATATATATATATATATATATACATATATATATATATATATATATATATATATATATATATATATATATATATATACTGTATATATATATATATATATATATATATATATATATATATTTATATATGTATATATATATATATCTATATATATGTATATATACATATATAAGTATATATACATATATATATATATACATATATATATATATTAGAGAGAGAGAGAGAGAGAGAGAGAGAGAGAGAGAGAGAGAGAGAGAGAGAGAGAGAGAGAGAGAGAGAGAGAGAGAGAATCTTTTTCTGAGTGGGGTAT
>NW_027169199.1:42500-43712 GCF_036898095.1 Palaemon carinicauda | reverse complement strand
ATTAGTCCTGTCATAGTTGTTATTGCCTGGACTATTGTTGATAGTGGACCTTATACATGTTGGCAATAAGGTCCCTTCTTGCGTGGTGTTGAGGTTAGGTCTTTGTTGTTGAATAAAAATAGCTTCCATTATCCGGAGACGTCTACTGTCAGGGGCATGGCCGATGATTGTTACATTTTTCACTATATGCTCCCTTGTTGTCATGAAATTATGTTTTTGGAGGCAATGCATTTTTATTGCACCCTGTTGCACGTGGCAAGATAATCTCTTAGAAAGACGCATCGTCGTCATCCCGATGTAGGTGCCAGGACATTCCTGGACGGGGCATTTATATCGGTACACTACGTTCGTCTTTTTCAAGTCATCTTGCATGGCGGGGGCAGGGTTGTTTTTCATTATCAAGTCTCGTGTTTTTGCTGATTGGTAATAAATTATGAGGTTGATTTCAGTATCCTCTGCCGTGGCAAAAACGTTGTTTTTTATTATATTTTTCATAATCTTTTCTTCTTCGTTGTAGTTTACGCTCATAATGCCTTGTAGAAACAAGCAATGATAGTTTTAGTACCTCGGTGTACGTAAAACCAACGAATCTCGGCCTATGTCTGAATGGTGACAGCGAGTGCCCTAGTCGGTATAAAACTGCCACCATTAAGGCTTTTATTCGGAGAGCCATTTCTCACTGTTCTTCGTGGAGAGGCACCCACGAGGAACTTGACAGAGTTACTAAAATTCTGGTGAATAATGGCTTCACGAATAAGGACATTAATCGGCAAATTAAAAAAGAAATCGAGAAATGGTACCAGAATGAAGGCCCTAATGATACCAACACGCCAGCAAAAATAAATCTTTACTATAAAGGCATTATGAGCGTAAACTACAACGAAGAAGAAAAGATTATGAAAAATATAATAAAAAACAACGTTTTTGCCACGGCAGAGGATACTGAAATCAACCTCATAATTTATTACCAATCAGCAAAAACACGAGACTTGATAATGAAAAACAACCCTGCCCCCGCCATGCAAGATGACTTGAAAAAGACGAACGTAGTGTACCGATATAAATGCCCCGTCCAGGAATGTCCTGGCACCTACATCGGGATGACGACGATGCGTCTTTCTAAGAGATTATCTTGCCACGTGCAACAGGGTGCAATAAAAATGCATTGCCTCCAAAAACATAATTTCATGACAACAAGGGAGCATATAGTGA
>NW_027169198.1:20000-43757 GCF_036898095.1 Palaemon carinicauda | reverse complement strand
AGATATTTACCTTGTGCCCTGTTTGCTATGAGGGAGATTCCTTCTGACACTCTTGGTTTTTCCCCATTTGAACTCCTTTATGGATACCAAGTAAGGGGACCACTACTAATATTGAATGAGATATGGACTAATACTGGCCTTTCTAATGATACCCAAAATGTTTATTCTTTTCTTTTTGATCTTAGAAACAGGCTAGAGGAAACTTCAAAAATAGCCAGGAAAATATAAAGACTTCAATGGAAATCTACAGTACGTACTTTGACAAGAAAAGTACTCGTAGGCAGTTTAAAGTCAATGATGAGGTGTTACTATTACTGCCAACAGAACACAACAAGTTGTTAGTTGAATGGCAAGGACCATTTAAAGTTCTGCGGAAACTCAATAGTGTTGATTACATAATCGATGTGAAAGGTAAGCCAAAACATTTCATGTTAACTTGCTGAAGGCATATTTTTACAGGTCACAGAATGTGTTATCAGTGGCTGATGAAAATCTGAATAGTTCAATTTCAGATTATTGCTGTGTAACCTCTCATGTAATAGTTTTGAGCGAAGACATCGAAGATCCTATACCTTGTGTTGAAGAAGAAATAACTTCTGAATTAGATATCTGTCCAACTTTAACTCCAGAACAAAAAGGGAAACTAGGAGAAGTACTGGATAATTTTCAGAAGTCTTCTCGGAGATACCAGGTTGTACTTCTACCATAATGCACAAGATTGAATTAACGTCAACAGAGCCTATTCGAAAGAAAATGTACCCAGTACCAGCCCATCTTAAGGAGGAAGTATGTAAAGAAGTAGATAAATTACTGAAACTTGGGATAATTGAAGAAAGTAAGTCTGATTATTGTAATCCTATTGTCATGATAAAGAAACCTGACAACACATTCAGGTTAGCACTAGATTTTCGTGCACTCAATTCAGTAACAAAGTTCGATTCTGAACCTATGCCCTCAATTGATGAAGATTTATTTAAATTTCGTAATATGTCTTTTATTACAGAATTGGATATCACAAAAGCCTATCATCAGGTTATGTTGGACCCTAATGCAAGACCTCTAACGGCTTTCCCTACTTACCGTGGTTTAATGCAATATAGAGGCTACCCTTTGGACTAGTTACTGCATGTGCCACCTACGTTAGATTGATGAAGAAAATCTTTCAGGGAATGAATCATATCTCTATCTATTTTGATAACATATTTGTGATGTCTAATACTTTCCAGGAACATTTGGAAACCTTGAGTGAGGTACTTCGAAGATTGAGAGATCATGGTCTTACAGCCCGTCCATCAAAATGTCATTTTTGTTATGAGAAAGTTAAATATTTGGGTTTTGAAGTAGGTAATAATATAATCAGACCCCTGAATGATAAAATTTTATCTTTGCAACAAATTCAATTCAAAAACTAAGAAGTTATTAAGAAGCTTTTTAGGTTCTGTTAATTTTTATCGACAGTTCATCCCAAATTTGTCTAGCTTAACGTCATCATTAACAGCAAAGCTTAAAAAGGAAGTGAAAGAACCTCTACAATGGAATAGTGAGGAAGAAAACATATTTGAGATTATTAAGAAATACTTCATTGATGCTCCTATTCTTCATATTCCAGAGATAAATAAACCTTTTGTTCTAAGGACAGATGCCTCTTCAGTTGGTCTTGGAGCTGTGCTCCTTCAGTATGATGAAGAAACAGCCTATCCAGTGGCGTATGCTAGCCGGAAACTTCTCCCAAGAGAACAACGGTATTCTACCATTGAGAGAGAGTGTTTGGCTATCTTCTGGGCTGTACGAAAATTCCACTATTATTTGTATGGGAAAGAGTTTTTCATTGAAACAGACCATAAGCCCCTTACCTACATGGAAACTCTGAAATCAGGAAATGAAAGGATTTTGAGATTAATTCTGGGCCTACAACCATATAAATTCAGGATTATATATATATCTGGTCAATCTAACCATTTTTCAGATTTACTGAGTAGAAGCAATTAATGTAACTTGCTTGTGTAAATAGTTGAGAGAGTAAAACATTTCTTCTAATTTGTTTGTAAATTCCAAGGAATTAACTTGTTAAAGGGCCTATGTAAAGGAAAAAATGACGGTATTCAAGTGTAACTTCCTGTTTATTTTTTGTTTAAAGTAACTACCTGTTTTGAGAGTCCCTGGCTAGTTTTCTTGGGACCTCTCTTCTGTTGAATCTAGCACTTTCTGTGCTACTCTCTCAAGCTTCAGAGGACAGCTGCGGGTGTGTCCCTAACCCGTCACGAAGTCCCATTTTGTTCTTGGAAGAATTGTTACATTTTAAGAGAAAGTCAAAAAGTGAAGGAAAAGTCTGTTTTTCCTAACCCTAACTTCCAATGGAATTGTGCAGGAGAAAGACTTAGTGTATGTTCCTCGGTACTACAGGAGAATAGTAGTATACATCGCTTTTCTCTGTTTAATTTCTTGAGAGACAAATATTCAGTGATAAATGTGACTAATATTAATGTTTATTTTTCTGTTTTGATTTTGCATCTTGTTTAGTTATATTTTGGCTATTATTTTACTATTTGGTGCTTATCGTAACTTTTATTATATATTATTGTGACGTGAATTATTTGACTGATTTGCTTCAAAGAGTATTGGGCAACTAGTAATAATGAGGTTGTTTCATAACTGTAATTTCATAGTTGGGTTCTTCATTCTTATTTGAATTTGTTGTTCTTGTTAATTTGATAATCATATTTATATTGTTTTGTATTCATTCGGCATTCATAATTTCTCGTAATTTATATCTTATTTATATGGAACCCTAGTTGTATGTAACTTTAAATATTATTGATAAATATAATACTGGTAAACTTATCTCTTATTTGATTTTCTCCCTTGTATTTTCACAATATTATGAGGTATTATCATGCTATAAACATCATTAAAAGAATCTGATAAGGATATATGGAAATATCCTTTACATATTGGCGACCTTTGCCAGGATAATACTGCATATGTTGTGGGAATCAAGGTGAAATTCACTTAGACATTATCACATGTATATTTTGCGGGGTGAGTAAGAGTTTGTTGCGCATGCTCAATACAGTACAGCCTCTGTGAACAAATCTTTAAGTGACTTTAAGGGTAAAGGAGTTTGACTATCGTAATTGCCTAAAGGGGACAGGAATTACGCCAAGCATGATAGTGTTGGAGCCATAGTAAATTCCACGAGTTACCCTAGTTAAGGAGTCCAGCAAATGCTGACCCTTGTTTCTTAATGCGTGTTAGCATTCAAGAAAAGTGAGTTCTAAGTAGTTGAAAGCTCTTTAGTATTTTGACTGTTAGTGTGTGGACTGGAAGTATATTTTATGGTCTAATTGAGCCTTCTTTATTATATTTTCTATTTAGGTTCCACCATAAAATCAAGACTTGTTACTGTCCTTGGCAACACGCTAGTTTAATTGTAACTGTTTGCTCTAGTTTCATACAATGTCTGAATTACAGTTTTCCTATTGGATCGAGCAAGGAAGAAGAATTGGTTTGGAAGGAAATGGACTTGGTGAATGGGCAACAAGAAAATATGAAGCAGGATTACAAAGAGAAGAAAACAAGGAACAAGAGAGACAAGAACGAGAAGAAAAGAAAGAAAAGGAGAGACAAGAACGAGAAGAAAAGAAAGAAAAGGAGAGACAAGAACGAGAAGAAAGGGCTAAAGAACGAGAACTTAGGAAATATGAAATTGATAGAAGTTTAGAAGAAAGAAGATTAGCGCTTGAGGAAGCAAAGCTAGCTCTTGATAAACAAAGAATTGATGATGGTATTCAGGAAAGTACTGCTCCTAAGGTAAGTGGTATTAAACCACCAAGACTTCTTCCTTATAATGAAGATGAGGACATAACTGCTTACATAATAAGATTTGAAAGTGTTGCTTCCTTATGTGAGTGGCCTGTTAGTGAGTGGGCTACCCGTTTGGCGTTATTGTTTTCGGGCACTGCTTTAAATATTTATTCTACCCTTTCTGAAGAAGAAATTGCAGATTATGTAAGTTTAAAAGCTGCTGTTTTAAGGGCTTTTAAGAGGACCCCTGAACAGTACCGTAAAGAATTCAGATTTGCTAAGATGAGCTCTAAGATTAATTTTTCTCAATTCATGACTCAACTCTTTAGACACTTTGATTATTGGTTTCATTCAAGTGATGTTGATGATTCTTTTGAAAATTTAAGAGAATTTATTGTTGTTGATCAATTTCTCACTGTCTTACCACATGACATCAGACTTTTTATTAAGGAGCAGGAATTATGGAAAGCTAAAGATGTTGCCGAAGCAGCAGACAGATTTGCAGGTGCACATAGATGTTATCCTGGGGATAAGCAGACCCAAAAGAAAAGTCTAAATCCTAAACCATCTCCAGTTGTCACCCAAAGGCCAACACCACTTTGCTATGTTTGTGGTGAAGCTGGACACATGGCACGATCCTGTCCTAAAGGTAAAGCTGCAATGACTTCTACTCCTGGCACTTCATCGAACAAAGCAGGATCAAATAAGGTTGGTCGCTATGCTTCTAAAGAAACTCACTCTAGAGCTCCATTTACTCATGGTGTGGTTAATGGTTCTCGTGTTTCTACCATTTTACGTGATACTGGCTGTTCTACATGTATTGTATCAAAGACCTGTTTCCTAACTTGAATGAGAGGGAATTGCCAAAATCATCATTAATCGATTATCTAGGAAGGGAAAATGTTTTTCCAGTGTTACCAGTTTATATTGGATGTAAATGGTTTACTGGAAAGGTTAATGCTATTATTGCCCCAATTAAGTTTTGTACAGTACTTTAGGTAACATTGAAGGTGCTCTTTTTCCTGAAGATGGAGACTGCCCCCCTTTGAACTCCATTGATGAGGAACCTCGAAGAAACCATCTGCCTACAGAAAAAGGTAAAGCTATTGAACACGTCAATATAACAACTCGTTCAGCTTCAAGGAAAGTTGTTCACCCATTAGTTTTTCCTGATGTAGAAGCCCTTGAGACTACTCCTATTGACTTTATAAAATTGCAAAATGAATGTGCCACCCTGGAATCGATCAGGAAAGACTGTCAAGCCAACACCATAACAAAAAACTCAAAAGTGGAGTACAGGTATGTACTGAGAAATGAAGTTTTGTATAAGGAAATTATAAATGCAAACAATTCAAGAATTGCCAATAAATTTTATTTAGTTGTTCCTCTTAACTTAGAAAGGTTGTTCTTAAATTGGCTCATGATTTTACCTGTGGCAGGACACTTTAGTCATCGCAAAACCCTAAAAAAATCAGAGAACTATATTTCTGGCCAGGAATGTGTACAGATGTGTATGCATATTGTAGATCTTGCGATAACTGTCAGAGGAACACAAGTAAAGGTAGACATAAAAGGGTCTCTATGGTAAAAATGCCAGTAGTTTCCATTCCTTTTAGCCGAGTAGGAATTGACATAGTGGGTCCACTGAATCCAAGCACATCTGAAGGTCACAGGTTTATTTTAACAATGATTGATTATGCTACAGGATTTCCTGAAGCAATTCCTATGAAGACCATAACCACTGTTGATGTTGCAGATGCTCTTATGCAAATATTTTCTAGGGTAGGAATACCAAAGGAAATAATATCTGATAGAGGAAAGCAGTTCACATCAGAACTTATGGAACATGTGTACCAAATGCTGGGAGTAAAACCATTGTTTACTACTCCGTATCATCCAGCTGGCAATGGTCGTTGTGAAAGGCAACACTCTGTTCTCAAATCCATATTGAAGAAATTGTGTCATTTGCAACCTAGAGAATGGCATAGATATTTACCTTGTGCCCTGTTTGCTATGAGGGAGATTCCTTCTGACACTCTTGGTTTTTCCCCATTTGAACTCCTTTATGGATACCAAGTAAGGGGACCACTACTAATATTGAATGAGATATGGACTAATACTGGCCTTTCTAATGATACCCAAAATGTTTATTCTTTTCTTTTTGATCTTAGAAACAGGCTAGAGGAAACTTCAAAAATAGCCCAGGAAAATATAAAGACTTCAATGGAAATCTACAGTACGTACTTTGACAAGAAAGTACTCGTAGGCAGTTTAAAGTCAATGATGAGGTGTTACTATTACTGCCAACAGAACACAACAAGTTGTTAGTTGAATGGCAAGGACCATTTAAAGTTCTGCGGAAACTCAATAGTGTTGATTACATAATCGATGTGAAAGGTAAGCCAAAAACATTTCATGTTAACTTGCTGAAGGCATATTTTTACAGGTCACAGAATGTGTTATCAGTGGCTGATGAAAATCTGAATAGTTCAATTTCAGATTATTGCTGTGTAACCTCTCATGTAATAGTTTTGAGCGAAGACATCGAAGATCCTATACCTTGTGTTGAAGAAGAAATAACTTCTGAATTAGATATCTGTCCAACTTTAACTCCAGAACAAAAAGGGAAACTAGGAGAAGTACTGGATAATTTTCAGAAGTCTTCTCGGAGATACCAGGTTGTACTTCTACCATAATGCACAAGATTGAATTAACGTCAACAGAGCCTATTCGAAAGAAAATGTACCCAGTACCAGCCCATCTTAAGGAGGAAGTATGTAAAGAAGTAGATAAATTACTGAAACTTGGGATAATTGAAGAAAGTAAGTCTGATTATTGTAATCCTATTGTCATGATAAAGAAACCTGACAACACATTCAGGTTAGCACTAGATTTTCGTGCACTCAATTCAGTAACAAAGTTCGATTCTGAACCTATGCCCTCAATTGATGAAGATTTATTTAAATTTCGTAATATGTCTTTTATTACAGAATTGGATATCACAAAAGCCTATCATCAGGTTATGTTGGACCCTAATGCAAGACCTCTAACGGCTTTCCCTACTTACCGTGGTTTAATGCAATATAAGAGGCTACCCTTTGGACTAGTTACTGCATGTGCCACCTACGTTAGATTGATGAAGAAAATCTTTCAGGGAATGAATCATATCTCTATCTATTTTGATAACATATTTGTGATGTCTAATACTTTCCAGGAACATTTGGAAACCTTGAGTGAGGGTACTTCGAAGATTGAGAGATCATGGTCTTACAGCCCGTCCATCAAAATGTCATTTTTGTATGAGAAGTTAAATATTTGGGTTTTGAAGTAGGTAATAATATAATCAGACCCCTGAATGATTAAAATTTTATCTTTGCAACAAATTCAAATTCCAAAAACTAAGAAGTTATTAAGAAGCTTTTTAGGTTCTGTTAATTTTTATCGACAGTTTCATCCCAAATTTGTCTAGCTTAACGTCATCATTAACAGCAAAGCTTAAAAAGGAAGTGAAAGAACCTCTACAATGGAATAGTGAGGAAGAAAACATATTTGAGATATTATTAAGAATACTTCATTGATGCTCCTATTCTTCATATTCCAGAGATAAATAAACCTTTTGTTCTAAGGACAGATGCCTCTTCAGTTGGTCTTGGAGCTGTGCTCCTTCAGTATGATGAAGAAACAGCCTATCCAGTGGCGTATGCTAGCCGGAAACTTCTCCCAAGAGAACAACGGTATTCTACCATTGAGAGAGAGTGTTTGGCTATCTTCTGGGCTGTACGAAAATTCCACTATTATTTGTATGGGAAAGAGTTTTTCATTGAAACAGACCATAAGCCCCTTACCTACATGGAAACTCTGAAATCAGGAAATGAAAGGATTTTGAGATTAATTCTGGGCCTACAACCATATAAATTCAGGATTATATATATATCTGGTCAATCTAACCATTTTTCAGATTTACTGAGTAGAAGCAATTAATGTAACTTGCTTGTGTAAATAGTTGAGAGAGTAAAACATTTCTTCTAATTTGTTTGTAAATTCCAAGGAATTAACTTGTTAAAGGGCCTATGTAAAGGAAAAATGACGGTATTCAAGTGTAACTTCCTGTTTATTTTTTGTTTTAAAGTAACTACCTGTTTGAGAGTCCCTGGCTAGTTTTCTTGGGACCTCTCTTCTGTTGAATCTAGCACTTTCTGTGCTACTCTCTCAAGCTTCAGAGGACAGCTGCGGGTGTGTCCCCTAACCCGTCACGAAGTCCCATTTTGTTCTTGGAAGAATTGTTACATTTTAAGAGAAAGTCAAAAAGTGAAGAAAAGTCTGTTTTTTCCTTACCCTAACTTCCAATGGAATTGTGCAGGAGAAAGACTTAGTGTATGTTCCTCGGTACTACAGGAGAATAGTAGTATACATCGCTTTTCTCTGTTTAATTTCTTGAGAGACAAATATTCAGTGATAAATGTGACTAATATTAATGTTATTTTTCTGTTTTGATTTTGCATCTTGTTTAGTTATATTTTGGCTATTATTTTTACTATTTGGTGCTTATCGTAACTTTTATTATATATTATTGTGACGTGAATTATTTGACTGATTTGCTTCAAAGAGTATTGGGCAACTAGTAATAATGAGGTTGTTTCATAACTGTAATTTCATAGGTTGGGTTCTTCATTCTTATTTGAATTTGTTGTTCTTGTTAATTTGATAATTATATTTATATTGTTTTGTATTCATTCGGCCATTCATAATTTCCTCGTAATTTATATCTTATTTATATGGAACCCTAGTTGTATGTAACTTTAAATATTATTGATAAATATAATACTGGTAAACTTATCTCTTATTTGATTTTCTCCCTTGGTATTATCACAATATTATGAGGTATTATCATGCTATAAACATCATTAAAAGAATCTGATAAGGATATATGGAAATATCCTTTACATATTGGCGACCTTTGCCAGGATAATACTGCATATGTTGTGGGAATCAAGGTGAAATTCACTTAGACATTATCACATGTATATTTTGCGGGGGTGAGTAAGAGTTTGTTGCGCATGCTCAATACAGTACAGCCTCTGTGAACAAATCTTTAAGTGACTTTAAGGGTAAAGGAGTTTGACTATCGTAATTGCCTAAAGGGGACAGGAATTACGCCAAGCATGATAGTGTTGGAGCCATAGTAAATTCCACGAGTTACCCTAGTTAAGGAGTCCAGCAAATGCTGACCCTTGTTTCTTAATGCGTGTTAGCATTCAAGAAAAGTGAGTTCTAAGTAGTTGAAAGCTCTTTAGTATTTTGACTGTTAGTGTGTGGACTGGAAGTATATTTTATGGTCTAATTGAGCCTTCTTTATTATATTTTCTATTTAGGTTCCACCATAAAATCAAGACTTGTTACTGTCCTTGGCAACACGCTAGTTTAATTGTAACTGTTTGCTCTAGTTTCATACAATGTCTGAATTACAGTTTTCCTATTGGATCGAGCAAGGAAGAAGAATTGGTTTGGAAGGGAAATGGACTTGGTGAATGGGCAACAAGAAAATATGAAGCAGGATTACAAAGAGAAGAAAACAAGGAACAAGAGAGACAAGAACGAGAAGAAAAGAAAGAAAAGGAGAGACAAGAACGAGAAGAAAAGAAAGAAAAGGAGAGACAAGAACGAGAAGAAAGGGCTAAAGAACGAGAACTTAGGAAATATGAAATTGATAGAAGTTTAGAGAAAGAAGATTAGCGCTTGAGGAAGCAAAGCTAGCTCTTGATAAACAAAGAATTGATGATGGTATTCAGGAAAGTACTGCTCCTAAGGTAAGTGGTATTAAACCACCAAGACTTCTTCTTATAATGAAGATGAGGACATAACTGCTTACATAATAAGATTTGAAAGTGGCTTCCTTATGTGAGTGGCCTGTTAGTGAGTGGGCTACCGTTTGGCGTTATTGTTTTCGGGCACTGCTTTTCAATATTTATTCTACCCCTTTCTGAAGAAGACATTGCAGATTATGTAAGTTTAAAAGCTGCTGTTTTAAGGGCTTTTAAGAGGACCCCTGAACAGTACCGTAAAGAATTCAGATTTGCTAAGATGAGCTCCTAAGATTAATTTTTCTCAATTTCATGACTCAACTCTTTAGACACTTTGATTATTGGTTTCATTCAAGTGATGTTGATGATTCTTTTGAAAATTTAAGAGAATTTATTGTTGTTGATCAATTTCTCACTGTCTTACCACATGACATCAGACTTTTTATTAAGGAGCAGGAATTATGGAAAGCTAAAGATGTTGCCGAAGCAGCAGACAGATTTGCAGGTGCACATAGATGTTATCCTGGGGATAAGCAGACCCAAAAGAAAAGTCTAAATCCTAAACCATCTCCAGTTGTCACCCAAAGGCCAACACCACTTTGCTATGTTTGTGGTGAAGCTGGACACATGGCACGATCCTGTCCTAAAGGTAAAGCTGCAATGACTTCTACTCCTGGCACTTCATCGAACAAAGCAGGATCAAATAAGGTTGGTCGCTATGCTTCTAAAGAAACTCAACTCTAGAGCTCCATTTACTCATGGTGTGGTTAATGGTTCTCGTGTTTCTACCATTTTACGTGATACTGGCTGTTCTACATGTATTGTATCCAAAGACCTGTTTCCTAACTTGAATGAGAGGGAATTGCCAAAATCATCATTAATCGATTATCTAGGAAGGGAAAATGTTTTTCCAGTGTTACCAGTTTATATTGGATGTAAATGGTTTACTGGAAAGGTTAATGCCTATTATTGCCCCAATTAAGTTTTGTACAGTACTTTTAGGTAACATTGAAGGTGCTCTTTTTTCCTGAAGATGGAGACTGCCCCCCTTTGAACTCCATTGATGAGGAACCTCGAAGAAAACCATCTGCCTACAGAAAAAAGGTAAAGCTATTGAACACGTCAATATAACAACTCGTTCAGCTTCAAGGAAAGTTGTTCACCCATTAGTTTTTCCTGATGTAGAAGCCCTTGAGACTACTCCTATTGACTTTATAAAATTGCAAAATGAATGTGCCACCCTGGAATCGATCAGGAAAGACTGTCAAGCCAACACCATAACAAAAAACTCAAAAGTGGAGTACAGGTATGTACTGAGAAATGAAGTTTTGTATAAGGAAATTATAAATGCAAACAATTCAAGAATTGCCAATAAATTTTATTTAGTTGTTCCTCTTAAACTTAGAAAGGTTGTTCTTAAATTGGCTCATGATTTACCTGTGGCAGGACACTTTAGTCATCGCAAAACCCTAAAAAAAAATCAGGAGAACTATATTTCTGGCCAGGAATGTGTACAGATGTGTATGCATATTGTAGATCTTGCGATAACTGTCAGAGGAACACAAGTAAAGGTAGACATAAAAGGGTCTCTATGGTTAAAAATGCCAGTAGTTTCCATTCCTTTTAGCCGAGTAGGAATTGACATAGTGGGTCCACTGAATCCAAGCACATCTGAAGGTCACAGGTTTATTTTAACAATGATTGATTATGCTACAGGATTTCCTGAAGCAATTCCTATGAAGACCATAACCACTGTTGATGTTTGCAGATGCTCTTATGCAAATATTTTCTAGGGTAGGAATACCAAAGGAAATAATATCTGATAGAGGAAAGCAGTTCACATCAGAACTTATGGAACATGTGTACCAATGCTGGGAGTAAAACCATTGTTTACTACTCCGTATCATCCAGCTGGCAATGGTCGTTGTGAAAGGCAACACTCTGTTCTCAAATCCATATTGAAGAAATTGTGTCATTTGCAACCTAGAGAATGGCATAGATATTTTACCTTGTGCCCTGTTTGCTATGAGGGAGATTCCTTCTGACACTCTTGGTTTTTCCCCATTTGAACTCCTTTATGGATACCAAGTAAGGGGACCCACTACTAATATTGAATGAGATATGGACTAATACTGGCCTTTCTAATGATACCCAAAATGTTTATTCTTTTCTTTTTGATCTTAGAAACAGGCTAGAGGAAACTTCAAAAATAGCCCAGGAAAATATAAAGACTTCAATGGAAATCTACAGTACGTACTTTGACAAGAAAAGTACTCGTAGGCAGTTTAAAGTCAATGATGAGGTGTTACTATTACTGCCAACAGAACACAACAAGTTGTTAGTTGAATGGCAAGGACCATTTAAAGTTCTGCGGAAACTCAATAGTGTTGATTACATAATCGATGTGAAAGGTAAGGCCAAAAACATTTCATGTTAACTTGCTGAAGGCATATTTTTTACAGGTCACAGAATGTGTTATCAGTGGCTGATGAAAATCTGAATAGTTCAATTTCAGATTATTGCTGTGTAACCTCTCATGTAATAGTTTTGAGCGAAGACATCGAAGATCCTATACCTTGTGTTGAAGAAGAAATAACTTCTGAATTAGATATCTGTCCAACTTTAACTCCAGAACAAAAAGGGAAACTAGGAGAAGTACTGGATAATTTTTCAGAAGTCTTCTCGGAGATACCAGGTTGTACTTCTACCATAATGCACAAGATTGAATTAACGTCAACAGAGCCTATTCGAAAGAAAATGTACCCAGTACCAGCCCATCTTAAGGAGGAAGTATGTAAAGAAGTAGATAAATTACTGAAACTTGGGATAATTGAAGAAAGTAAGTCTGATTATTGTAATCCTATTGTCATGATAAAGAACCTGACAACACATTCAGGTTAGCACTAGATTTTCGTGCACTCAATTCAGTAACAAAGTTCGATTCTGAACCTATGCCCTCAATTGATGAAGATTTATTTAAATTTCGTAATATGTCTTTTATTACAGAATTGGATATCACAAAAGCCTATCATCAGGTTATGTTGGACCCTAATGCAAGACCTCTAACGGGCTTTCCCTACTTACCGTGGTTTAATGCAATATAAGAGGCTACCCTTTGGACTAGTTACTGCATGTGCCACCTACGTTAGATTGATGAAGAAAATCTTTCAGGGAATGAATCATATCTCTATCTATTTTGATAACATATTTGTGATGTCTAATACTTTCCAGGAACATTTGGAAACCTTGAGTGAGGTACTTCGAAGATTGAGAGATCATGGTCTTACAGCCCGTCCATCAAAATGTCATTTTTGTTATGAGAAAGTTAAATATTTGGGTTTGAAGTAGGTAATTATATAATCAGACCCCTGAATGATAAAATTTTATCTTTGCAACAAATTCAAATTCCAAAAAACTAAGAAGTTATTAAGAAGCTTTTTAGGTTCTGTTAATTTTTATCGACAGTTCATCCCAAATTTGTCTAGCTTAACGTCATCATTAACAGCAAAGCTTAAAAAGGAAGTGAAAGAACCTCTACAATGGAATAGTGAGGAAGAAAACATATTTGAGATTATTAAGAAATACTTCATTGATGCTCCTATTCTTCATATTCCAGAGATAAATAAACCTTTTGTTCTAAGGACAGATGCCTCTTCAGTTGGTCTTGGAGCTGTGCTCCTTCAGTATGATGAAGAAACAGCCTATCCAGTGGCGTATGCTAGCCGGAAACTTCTCCCAAGAAGAACAACGGTATTCTACCATTGAGAGAGAGTGTTTGGCTATCTTCTGGGCTGTACGAAAATTCCACTATTATTTGTATGGGAAAGAGTTTTTCATTGAAACAGACCATAAGCCCCTTACCTACATGGAAACTCTGAAATCAGGAAAATGAAAGGATTTTGAGATTAATTCTGGGCCTACAACCATATAAATTCAGGATTATATATATATCTGGTCAATCTAACCATTTTTCAGATTTACTGAGTAGAAGCAATTAATGTAACTTGCTTGTGTAAATAGTTGAGAGAGTAAAACATTTCTTCTAATTTGTTTGTAAATTCAAGGGAATTAACTTGTTAAAGGGCCTATGTAAAGGAAAAATGGACGGTATTCAAGTGTAACTTCCTGTTTATTTTTTGTTTAAAGTAACTACCTGTTTGAGAGTCCCTGGCTAGTTTTCTTGGGACCCTCTCTTCTGTTGAATCTAGCACTTTCTGTGCTACTCTCTCAAGCTTCAGAGGACAGCTGCGGGTGTGTCCCTAACCCGTCACGAAGTCCCATTTTGTTCTTGGAAGAATTGTTACATTTTAAGAGAAAGTCAAAAAGTGAAGGAAAAGTCTGTTTTTCCTAACCCTAACTTCCAATGGAATTGTGCAGGAGAAAGACTTAGTGTATGTTCCTCGGTACTACAGGAGAATAGTAGTATACATCGCTTTTCTCTGTTTAATTTCTTGAGAGACAAATATTCAGTGATAAATGTGACTAATATTAATGTTTATTTTTCTGTTTTGATTTTGCATCTTGTTTAGTTATATTTTGGCTATTATTTTACTATTTGGTGCTTATCGTAACTTTTATTATATATTATTGTGACGTGAATTATTTGACTGATTTGCTTCAAAGAGTATTGGGCAACTAGTAATAATGAGGTTGTTTCATAACTGTAATTTCATAGTTGGGTTCTTCATTCTTATTTGAATTTGTTGTTCTTGTTAATTTGATAATTATATTTATATTGTTTTGTATTCATTCGGCATTCATAATTTCTCGTAATTTATATCTTATTTATATGGAACCCTAGTTGTATGTAACTTTAAATATTATTGATAAATATAATACTGGTAAACTTATCTCTTATTTGATTTTCTCCCTTGTATTTTCACAATATTATGAGGTATTATCATGCTATAAACATCATTAAAAGAATCTGATAAGGATATATGGAAATATCCTTTACATATTGGCGACCTTTGCCAGGATAATACTGCATATGTTGTGGGAATCAAGGTGAAATTCACTTAGACATTATCACATGTATATTTTGCGGGGTGAGTAAGAGTTTGTTGCGCATGCTCAATACAGTACAGCCTCTGTGAACAAATCTTTAAGTGACTTTAAGGGTAAAGGAGTTTGACTATCGTAATTGCCTAAAGGGGACAGGAATTACGCCAAGCATGATAGTGTTGGAGCCATAGTAAATTCCACGAGTTACCCTAGTTAAGGAGTCCAGCAAATGCTGACCCTTGTTTCTTAATGCGTGTTAGCATTCAAGAAAAGTGAGTTCTAAGTAGTTGAAAGCTCTTTAGTATTTTGACTGTTAGTGTGTGGACTGGAAGTATATTTTATGGTCTAATTGAGCCTTCTTTATTATATTTTCTATTTAGGTTCCACCATAAAATCAAGACTTGTTACTGTCCTTGGCAACACGCTAGTTTAATTGTAACTGTTTGCTCTAGTTTCATACAATGTCTGAATTACAGTTTTCCTATTGGATCGAGCAAGGAAGAAGAATTGGTTTGGAAGGAAATGGACTTGGTGAATGGGCAACAAGAAAATATGAAGCAGGATTACAAAGAGAAGAAAACAAGGAACAAGAGAGACAAGAACGAGAAGAAAAGAAAGAAAAGGAGAGACAAGAACGAGAAGAAAAGAAAGAAAAGGAGAGACAAGAACGAGAAGAAAGGGCTAAAGAACGAGAACTTAGGAAATATGAAATTGATAGAAGTTTAGAAGAAAGAAGATTAGCGCTTGAGGAAGCAAAGCTAGCTCTTGATAAACAAAGAATTGATGATGGTATTCAGGAAAGTACTGCTCCTAAGGTAAGTGGTATTAAACCACCAAGACTTCTTCCTTATAATGAAGATGAGGACATAACTGCTTACATAATAAGATTTGAAAGTGTTGCTTCCTTATGTGAGTGGCCTGTTAGTGAGTGGGCTACCCGTTTGGCGTTATTGTTTTCGGGCACTGCTTTAAATATTTATTCTACCCTTTCTGAAGAAGAAATTGCAGATTATGTAAGTTTAAAAGCTGCTGTTTTAAGGGCTTTTAAGAGGACCCCTGAACAGTACCGTAAAGAATTCAGATTTGCTAAGATGAGCTCTAAGATTAATTTTTCTCAATTTATGACTCAACTCTTTAGACACTTTGATTATTGGTTTCATTCAAGTGATGTTGATGATTCTTTTGAAAATTTAAGAGAATTTATTGTTGTTGATCAATTTCTCACTGTCTTACCACATGACATCAGACTTTTTATTAAGGAGCAGGAATTATGGAAAGCTAAAGATGTTGCCGAAGCAGCAGACAGATTTGCAGGTGCACATAGATGTTATCCTGGGGATAAGCAGACCCAAAAGAAAAGTCTAAATCCTAAACCATCTCCAGTTGTCACCCAAAGGCCAACACCACTTTGCTATGTTTGTGGTGAAGCTGGACACATGGCACGATCCTGTCCTAAAGGTAAAGCTGCAATGACTTCTACTCCTGGCACTTCATCGAACAAAGCAGGATCAAATAAGGTTGGTCGCTATGCTTCTAAAGAAACTCACTCTAGAGCTCCATTTACTCATGGTGTGGTTAATGGTTCTCGTGTTTCTACCATTTTACGTGATACTGGCTGTTCTACATGTATTGTATCCAAAGACCTGTTTCCTAACTTGAATGAGAGGGAATTGCCAAAATCATCATTAATCGATTATCTAGGAAGGGAAAATGTTTTTCCAGTGTTACCAGTTTATATTGGATGTAAATGGTTTACTGGAAAGGTTAATGCTATTATTGCCCCAATTAAGTTTTGTACAGTACTTTTAGGTAACATTGAAGGTGCTCTTTTTCCTGAAGATGGAGACTGCCCCCCTTTGAACTCCATTGATGAGGAACCTCGAAGAAACCATCTGCCTACAGAAAAAGGTAAAGCTATTGAACACGTCAATATAACAACTCGTTCAGCTTCAAGGAAAGTTGTTCACCCATTAGTTTTTCCTGATGTAGAAGCCCTTGAGACTACTCCTATTGACTTTATAAAATTACAAAATGAATGTGCCACCCTGGAATCGATCAGGAAAGACTGTCAAGCCAACACCATAACAAAAAACTCAAAAGTGGAGTACAGGTATGTACTGAGAAATGAAGTTTTGTATAAGGAAATTATAAATGCAAACAATTCAAGAATTGCCAATAAATTTTATTTAGTTGTTCCTCTTAAACTTAGAAAGGTTGTTCTTAAATTGGCTCATGATTTACCTGTGGCAGGACACTTTAGTCATCGCAAAACCCTAAAAAAAATCAGAGAACTATATTTCTGGCCAGGAATGTGTACAGATGTGTATGCATATTGTAGATCTTGCGATAACTGTCAGAGGAACACAAGTAAAGGTAGACATAAAAGGGTCTCTATGGTAAAAATGCCAGTAGTTTCCATTCCTTTTAGCCGAGTAGGAATTGACATAGTGGGTCCACTGAATCCAAGCACATCTGAAGGTCACAGGTTTATTTTAACAATGATTGATTATGCTACAGGATTTCCTGAAGCAATTCCTATGAAGACCATAACCACTGTTGATGTTGCAGATGCTCTTATGCAAATATTTTCTAGGGTAGGAATACCAAAGGAAATAATATCTGATAGAGGAAAGCAGTTCACATCAGAACTTATGGAACATGTGTACCAAATGCTGGGAGTAAAACCATTGTTTACTACTCCGTATCATCCAGCTGGCAATGGTCGTTGTGAAAGGCAACACTCTGTTCTCAAATCCATATTGAAGAAATTGTGTCATTTGCAACCTAGAGAATGGCATAGATATTTACCTTGTGCCCTGTTTGCTATGAGGGAGATTCCTTCTGACACTCTTGGTTTTTCCCCATTTGAACTCCTTTATGGATACCAAGTAAGGGGACCACTACTAATATTGAATGAGATATGGACTAATACTGGCCTTTCTAATGATACCCAAAATGTTTATTCTTTTCTTTTTGATCTTAGAAACAGGCTAGAGGAAACTTCAAAAATAGCCCAGGAAAATATAAAGACTTCAATGGAAATCTACAGTACGTACTTTGACAAGAAAAGTACTCGTAGGCAGTTTAAAGTCAATGATGAGGTGTTACTATTACTGCCAACAGAACACAACAAGTTGTTAGTTGAATGGCAAGGACCATTTAAAGTTCTGCGGAAACTCAATAGTGTTGATTACATAATCGATGTGAAAGGTAAGCCAAAAACATTTCATGTTAACTTGCTGAAGGCATATTTTTACAGGTCACAGAATGTGTTATCAGTGGCTGATGAAAATCTGAATAGTTCAATTTCAGATTATTGCTGTGTAACCTCTCATGTAATAGTTTTGAGCGAAGACATCGAAGATCCTATACCTTGTGTTGAAGAAGAAATAACTTCTGAATTAGATATCTGTCCAACTTTAACTCCAGAACAAAAAGGGAAACTAGGAGAAGTACTGGATAATTTTTCAGAAGTCTTCTCGGAGATACCAGGTTGTACTTCTACCATAATGCACAAGATTGAATTAACGTCAACAGAGCCTATTCGAAAGAAAATGTACCCAGTACCAGCCCATCTTAAGGAGGAAGTATGTAAAGAAGTAGATAAATTACTGAAACTTGGGATAATTGAAGAAAGTAAGTCTGATTATTGTAATCCTATTGTCATGATAAAGAAACCTGACAACACATTCAGGTTAGCACTAGATTTTCGTGCACTCAATTCAGTAACAAAGTTCGATTCTGAACCTATGCCCTCAATTGATGAAGATTTATTTAAATTTCGTAATATGTCTTTTATTACAGAATTGGATATCACAAAAGCCTATCATCAGGTTATGTTGGACCCTAATGCAAGACCTCTAACGGCTTTCCCTACTTACCGTGGTTTAATGCAATATAAGAGGCTACCCTTTGGACTAGTTACTGCATGTGCCACCTACGTTAGATTGATGAAGAAAATCTTTCAGGGAATGAATCATATCTCTATCTATTTTGATAACATATTTGTGATGTCTAATACTTTCCAGGAACATTTGGAAACCTTGAGTGAGGTACTTCGAAGATTGAGAGATCATGGTCTTACAGCCCGTCCATCAAAATGTCATTTTTGTTATGAGAAAGTTAAATATTTGGGTTTTGAAGTAGGTAATAATATAATCAGACCCCTGAATGATAAAATTTTATCTTTGCAACAAATTCAAATTCCAAAAACTAAGAAGTTATTAAGAAGCTTTTTAGGTTCTGTTAATTTTTATCGACAGTTCATCCCAAATTTGTCTAGCTTAACGTCATCATTAACAGCAAAGCTTAAAAAGGAAGTGAAAGAACCTCTACAATGGAATAGTGAGGAAGAAAACATATTTGAGATTATTAAGAAATACTTCATTGATGCTCCTATTCTTCATATTCCAGAGATAAATAAACCTTTTGTTCTAAGGACAGATGCCTCTTCAGTTGGTCTTGGAGCTGTGCTCCTTCAGTATGATGAAGAAACAGCCTATCCAGTGGCGTATGCTAGCCGGAAACTTCTCCCAAGAGAACAACGGTATTCTACCATTGAGAGAGAGTGTTTGGCTATCTTCTGGGCTGTACGAAAATTCCACTATTATTTGTATGGGAAAGAGTTTTTCATTGAAACAGACCATAAGCCCCTTACCTACATGGAAACTCTGAAATCAGGAAATGAAAGGATTTTGAGATTAATTCTGGGCCTACAACCATATAAATTCAGGATTATATATATATCTGGTCAATCTAACCATTTTTCAGATTTACTGAGTAGAAGCAATTAATGTAACTTGCTTGTGTAAATAGTTGAGAGAGTAAAACATTTCTTCTAATTTGTTTGTAAATTCCAAGGAATTAACTTGTTAAAGGGCCTATGTAAAGGAAAAATGACGGTATTCAAGTGTAACTTCCTGTTTATTTTTTGTTTAAAGTAACTACCTGTTTGAGAGTCCCTGGCTAGTTTTCTTGGGACCTCTCTTCTGTTGAATCTAGCACTTTCTGTGCTACTCTCTCAAGCTTCAGAGGACAGCTGCGGGTGTGTCCCTAACCCGTCACGAAGTCCCATTTTGTTCTTGGAAGAATTGTTACATTTTAAGAGAAAGTCAAAAAGTGAAGGAAAAGTCTGTTTTTCCTAACCCTAACTTCCAATGGAATTGTGCAGGAGAAAGACTTAGTGTATGTTCCTCGGTACTACAGGAGAATAGTAGTATACATCGCTTTTCTCTGTTTAATTTCTTGAGAGACAAATATTCAGTGATAAATGTGACTAATATTAATGTTTATTTTTCTGTTTTGATTTTGCATCTTGTTTAGTTATATTTTGGCTATTATTTTACTATTTGGTGCTTATCGTAACTTTTATTATATATTATTGTGACGTGAATTATTTGACTGATTTGCTTCAAAGAGTATTGGGCAACTAGTAATAATGAGGTTGTTTCATAACTGTAATTTCATAGTTGGGTTCTTCATTCTTATTTGAATTTGTTGTTCTTGTTAATTTGATAATTATATTTATATTGTTTTGTATTCATTCGGCATTCATAATTTCTCGTAATTTATATCTTATTTATATGGAACCCTAGTTGTATGTAACTTTAAATATTATTGATAAATATAATACTGGTAAACTTATCTCTTATTTGATTTTCTCCCTTGTATTTTCACAATATTATGAGGTATTATCATGCTATAAACATCATTAAAAGAATCTGATAAGGATATATGGAAATATCCTTTACATATTGGCGACCTTTGCCAGGATAATACTGCATATGTTGTGGGAATCAAGGTGAAATTCACTTAGACATTATCACATGTATATTTTGCGGGGTGAGTAAGAGTTTGTTGCGCATGCTCAATACAGTACAGCCTCTGTGAACAAATCTTTAAGTGACTTTAAGGGTAAAGGAGTTTGACTATCGTAATTGCCTAAAGGGGACAGGAATTACGCCAAGCATGATAGTGTTGGAGCCATAGTAAATTCCACGAGTTACCCTAGTTAAGGAGTCCAGCAAATGCTGACCCTTGTTTCTTAATGCGTGTTAGCATTCAAGAAAAGTGAGTTCTAAGTAGTTGAAAGCTCTTTAGTATTTTGACTGTTAGTGTGTGGACTGGAAGTATATTTTATGGTCTAATTGAGCCTTCTTTATTATATTTTCTATTTAGGTTCCACCATAAAATCAAGACTTGTTACTGTCCTTGGCAACACGCTAGTTTAATTGTAACTGTTTGCTCTAGTTTCATACAATGTCTGAATTACAGTTTTCCTATTGGATCGAGCAAGGAAGAAGAATTGGTTTGGAAGGAAATGGACTTGGTGAATGGGCAACAAGAAAATATGAAGCAGGATTACAAAGAGAAGAAAACAAGGAACAAGAGAGACAAGAACGAGAAGAAAAGAAAGAAAAGGAGAGACAAGAACGAGAAGAAAAGAAAGAAAAGGAGAGACAAGAACGAGAAGAAAGGGCTAAAGAACGAGAACTTAGGAAATATGAAATTGATAGAAGTTTAGAAGAAAGAAGATTAGCGCTTGAGGAAGCAAAGCTAGCTCTTGATAAACAAAGAATTGATGATGGTATTCAGGAAAGTACTGCTCCTAAGGTAAGTGGTATTAAACCACCAAGACTTCTTCCTTATAATGAAGATGAGGACATAACTGCTTACATAATAAGATTTGAAAGTGTTGCTTCCTTATGTGAGTGGCCTGTTAGTGAGTGGGCTACCCGTTTGGCGTTATTGTTTTCGGGCACTGCTTTAAATATTTATTCTACCCTTTCTGAAGAAGAAATTGCAGATTATGTAAGTTTAAAAGCTGCTGTTTTAAGGGCTTTTAAGAGGACCCCTGAACAGTACCGTAAAGAATTCAGATTTGCTAAGATGAGCTCTAAGATTAATTTTTCTCAATTTATGACTCAACTCTTTAGACACTTTGATTATTGGTTTCATTCAAGTGATGTTGATGATTCTTTTGAAAATTTAAGAGAATTTATTGTTGTTGATCAATTTCTCACTGTCTTACCACATGACATCAGACTTTTTATTAAGGAGCAGGAATTATGGAAAGCTAAAGATGTTGCCGAAGCAGCAGACAGATTTGCAGGTGCACATAGATGTTATCCTGGGGATAAGCAGACCCAAAAGAAAAGTCTAAATCCTAAACCATCTCCAGTTGTCACCCAAAGGCCAACACCACTTTGCTATGTTTGTGGTGAAGCTGGACACATGGCACGATCCTGTCCTAAAGGTAAAGCTGCAATGACTTCTACTCCTGGCACTTCATCGAACAAAGCAGGATCAAATAAGGTTGGTCGCTATGCTTCTAAAGAAACTCACTCTAGAGCTCCATTTACTCATGGTGTGGTTAATGGTTCTCGTGTTTCTACCATTTTACGTGATACTGGCTGTTCTACATGTATTGTATCCAAAGACCTGTTTCCTAACTTGAATGAGAGGGAATTGCCAAAATCATCATTAATCGATTATCTAGGAAGGGAAAATGTTTTTCCAGTGTTACCAGTTTATATTGGATGTAAATGGTTTACTGGAAAGGTTAATGCTATTATTGCCCCAATTAAGTTTTGTACAGTACTTTTAGGTAACATTGAAGGTGCTCTTTTTCCTGAAGATGGAGACTGCCCCCCTTTGAACTCCATTGATGAGGAACCTCGAAGAAACCATCTGCCTACAGAAAAAGGTAAAGCTATTGAACACGTCAATATAACAACTCGTTCAGCTTCAAGGAAAGTTGTTCACCCATTAGTTTTTCCTGATGTAGAAGCCCTTGAGACTACTCCTATTGACTTTATAAAATTACAAAATGAATGTGCCACCCTGGAATCGATCAGGAAAGACTGTCAAGCCAACACCATAACAAAAAACTCAAAAGTGGAGTACAGGTATGTACTGAGAAATGAAGTTTTGTATAAGGAAATTATAAATGCAAACAATTCAAGAATTGCCAATAAATTTTATTTAGTTGTTCCTCTTAAACTTAGAAAGGTTGTTCTTAAATTGGCTCATGATTTACCTGTGGCAGGACACTTTAGTCATCGCAAAACCCTAAAAAAAATCAGAGAACTATATTTCTGGCCAGGAATGTGTACAGATGTGTATGCATATTGTAGATCTTGCGATAACTGTCAGAGGAACACAAGTAAAGGTAGACATAAAAGGGTCTCTATGGTAAAAATGCCAGTAGTTTCCATTCCTTTTAGCCGAGTAGGAATTGACATAGTGGGTCCACTGAATCCAAGCACATCTGAAGGTCACAGGTTTATTTTAACAATGATTGATTATGCTACAGGATTTCCTGAAGCAATTCCTATGAAGACCATAACCACTGTTGATGTTGCAGATGCTCTTATGCAAATATTTTCTAGGGTAGGAATACCAAAGGAAATAATATCTGATAGAGGAAAGCAGTTCACATCAGAACTTATGGAACATGTGTACCAAATGCTGGGAGTAAAACCATTGTTTACTACTCCGTATCATCCAGCTGGCAATGGTCGTTGTGAAAGGCAACACTCTGTTCTCAAATCCATATTGAAGAAATTGTGTCATTTGCAACCTAGAGAATGGCATAGATATTTACCTTGTGCCCTGTTTGCTATGAGGGAGATTCCTTCTGACACTCTTGGTTTTTCCCCATTTGAACTCCTTTATGGATACCAAGTAAGGGGACCACTACTAATATTGAATGAGATATGGACTAATACTGGCCTTTCTAATGATACCCAAAATGTTTATTCTTTTCTTTTTGATCTTAGAAACAGGCTAGAGGAAACTTCAAAAATAGCCCAGGAAAATATAAAGACTTCAATGGAAATCTACAGTACGTACTTTGACAAGAAAAGTACTCGTAGGCAGTTTAAAGTCAATGATGAGGTGTTACTATTACTGCCAACAGAACACAACAAGTTGTTAGTTGAATGGCAAGGACCATTTAAAGTTCTGCGGAAACTCAATAGTGTTGATTACATAATCGATGTGAAAGGTAAGCCAAAAACATTTCATGTTAACTTGCTGAAGGCATATTTTTACAGGTCACAGAATGTGTTATCAGTGGCTGATGAAAATCTGAATAGTTCAATTTCAGATTATTGCTGTGTAACCTCTCATGTAATAGTTTTGAGCG
>NW_027169195.1:17500-22500 GCF_036898095.1 Palaemon carinicauda | reverse complement strand
AGTAGTCTCGTCCACGGCTCTCACTAAACACCAAACACTCGGAAAGAAAAATAAACAAAAGAGTTAATGGCAATTCACTAATTAACGACGAGGAGGAGCGAATGTTATCACCGAACTCTTATGAAAAGGGCAGTTAACTTTTACTCCTGCCGAAGACCGAATTTATTTATAAACAATTAAATAACCTACTTTAACATAACACCTTCCTCCCCCAAGAAAAATAATTTTCATTCACTAAATGCAAAATTTTTCTTTTAATGATAAGCCACAAGGCTGGACAAAACATCAGAAAATGCAGGGCCACAAAAATAAAGAAAATTCAGGGAAAACACTAAAGCTACTACAAACCACTGATAAGATAAAATATTTTAAACCAAAACAAAACAAAGTCTTAAACGTAGTATCTACAGTAATAAACCAATCACAAGGTAAAAAAAAAATCTTAAACCTAAGCAAAAGGACAAGAACATAGCAAGTTTTAAATACATCATCAAACATTTGGACAGACATTCAATTCTATACCTGTCAACAATAAATTTTAGTAGGCACACAGAGAGAAAAAAAAATATGATATAGAATTATCCACACCAACCTAGGTCCGGGAACAATTTACAAGAGTACAAACCTTATACCTGAGCTCAATATATACATACCTCGAAACATGGATGTAACCTCAACACATGCAACCAGGCGAACCGAGAGGGTCCCCAAAAAAAAAAAAACAAAGGGAGAGATCAAAATTTAGACACGTGAGAGAGCATCCGGGATGCAATTATCCACCCCTTTAATGTGTTTTATAATTAAATTGAACTCTTGTAGCTGAAGGGCCCAACGCAGAATCCTCTGGTTTGATCCCTTCATACGTTCAATGAATACCAACGGATTATGGTCGGTCCAAATTTCTATAGGGAATGAAAAGTTAGTTACATAAGGTTTAAAATGTACCAATGTCCGCACCAATGCCAGAGCCTCTTTCTCAATGGTGGAGTACTTTCTTTCCGCCTCTAGTAACTTACGGCTGTAGTAAGATACGGGGCGTACTTCACCATCATCACTCCTTTGAAAGAGGACTCCCCCAATTCCTGCGTCACTGGCATCCACGGCTATGATGAATGACTCCTGAAAATTGGGAGAAACCAATATTGGATTAGACACGAGTAACATCTTAAGTTTTAAAAATGCTTCTTCGCATCGAGAAGACCAAATAAATTTCTGCCCTTTTTTCAATAAATTAGTTAGAGGCTGTGCAAGGTCAGAGAAATTTCGGACAAACCTACGGTAATATCCCAACATACCCAGCACCTTACGAACCTCTCTGACATTACACGGTCTCTTCAAAGCAACAATGGCCTCGAGATTGGCTTGCTTAGGAGCAACTTTACCCAAGCCAATCTCGTGACCCAAATAACTAACCTTAGCTTTCCCAAAGTTACATTTACCCAGATTCACAACAAGACCGGCGGCCCTAAGTGCCTCAAAAACTTTTCTTAATCGTACCAGGTGGGTCCGCCAGTCGTTGCTGTGTACCACCAAGTCATCTATATAGATTTCTGTACCTTCCAGGCCACAAATTACCCTGTTCATCAGACGCTGGAAAGTACAGGCAGCGTTCTTCATCCCAAAGGGCATTACTTTGCATTCGTAAAGCCCTGAGGGCGTCACAAATGCTGAAATTTCACGAGCACGGCCAGATAGGGGGACCTGCCAATATCCCTTTAACAGATCCAATTTTGTAATAAAACTAGCAGGACCTATCAGGTCCAGACAATCCTCAATACGGGGAAGAGGAAAGGAATCATTTTTAGTAACCGAGTTTACCCTCCTATAGTCAGCACACATACGATATTTACCATCAGGCTTCTTCACTAAGACTATAGGGGAACTCCATGGACTTACTGATGGTTGTATGAGATTGTGCTCCAGCATGTATTTAATTTCGTCTTCAACAATGGCACACTTCTCTGGACTGAGGCGATACGGGCTTTGCTTAACCGGAGAAGCGTCCCCAACATCAACATCATGCTGGAGCAACCTCGTCCTTCCTGGAGAGTCCTGAAACAAGTCAGAAAAGTCCATAATTAGGTTTAGTATATCTTGTTTCTGAGGTGCCTCCAGATGCTCTAACCCCTCTTTTAATACACCTAAATTTTGCAAGTTATTACCTAGAGCATCTGAAGGCACCTGGTCCAAAACATCTTCCAAGTTTTCCTCAACAGGTGCAACCACACTCATAACTGGCTCAAAAACAATGGCCAACGGATCCCGTCTATCAGAAGAGTAAGATTTTAACCTGTTTATGTGGAAAAGTTTAGATTTACGACTAGTTCCAGGGGCTTCAACTTCATAATTGACCTCGGACAACTTTCTCAACACCTTCCAGGGGCCCTTGTACCTGGGTTCAAGGAAGTTGTCTGGGTCTGTGCTTAAAACTAATACTAAGTCCCCGGACTCAAATGAGCGTACCTTACACTTCTGATCAAATTTGGTTTTCATTGTAGCTTGGGAAGCAGACAAATTACCTTTGGCATACTTCCAAGCTACGGCTAACTTGGACTTAAGTTCACTAACTACTTCTCCCACCGTACGCTCTCCTCTCTGATTTACTTCGAGCAATTCATGGAAGATTTCCAAAGGTCCTCGAACCTTGTGCCCAAATATTAATTCAAAGGGAGCAACGCCAGTAGAAGAATTGGGAAAATTCCTTATGGCAAAGAGAGCAAAGGGAAGCCCTTTATCCCAATCCTCTCCTTGCTCATAACAATATTTTTTTAATATACACTTAAGGGTCTGGTGAAATCTTTCCACCACACCCTGACTCTCAGGATGGTAGGGTACACTGGTAATGTGCTGAATGGCCAGTTCAGCACACTTACTTTAAATACCCTGCTTGTAAAATTCGAGCCACAATCTGACTGAATTTTACGAGGCAGTCCATACCTGGAGAAAAACTCTACTAATTTGTCAAACACAGCTTTTGAGGTTATTTTCTTCATTGGAAAGGCCTCAGGAAAACGTGATGCTCTATCCATTATGGTCAGGAGATGCGTAAACCCTAACTTTGTCCTAGGCAGAGGTCCTACCACATCAATTACCAATTCTGCAAAGGGTTTTCCAATTGAAGGAATTGGGTTAAGAGGAGCCTTGGGAATAGGTTGATTGGGTTTACCCATCACCTGACACACTTCACAAATTCTTACAAATTTCTTCACCGAGGACTTCATTCCTGGCCACCAAAAACATTTACTCAACCTACAAAAAGTTTTACTTAAGCCTAAGTGGCCAGAAAAGGAGTCCTCATGTGCAAGGCTTAACACAGCCTCCCTAAACTTGGTAGGTACGACAATTTGTCTTAAACAAGAAGTCACATTTAGTTGATGAGTTGGGGGACGACTGACCCTATACAACAATCCTTTTAAAACCACAAACCTGGGCCTGGTCAAATCGTCAGTATTACCTAACTCAAATGAAAATTCATCTTTTTGGGCCTGTATGAAAGAGAGACGGTCACAATCGGATTTCAATAATTTAAACACTCCAAAACTAGAACTACTGCTACTACTACTACCTTCTACTAGCCCGGGCTTCTCTACCTCTACTTCTAAATTACTTAAATCTAGGTCATCATCATTATCATATTCTGCTGCACGCTTAGCAGAGGCTCGAGTAGTTATTGCCACAGGGCAAGCCGTGACCGAAACAATAGGAAATAATTCCTGCCCCTCTGCACTCAACATATCATTCCCTAGGATTCCGTCTATTCCTGGTATCGGCAGGCTCTCAACTACTGCCAGCTCAGTAACCTTGTGATACCCTGGGAAGGACAGCTCCACCCTTACTAAAGGAGCAGATACCACCGTATCGGGAAATCCTCCCAGGACCACGTATTCTCCAGTATAGGGAACTAAGTTAGACAAGGACCCTGCCAACACCAAAGATCTAGCGGATCCTGTGTCCCTCAAGAACTTAACATTAAGTGTAGAGGTTTCAGATTTCAATTTTCCGGGGTAGACATATTTGTTAAATGGTCATAAATTACCAGTGGACTCACACAATACAGGTTTTACTTTACCTACATCTGGTTCACTAACAACCTGGGGATCAACAGTTTTACCATTCTTACTCTCTGAAATAGAATTATTTGAAATTAGTGAGATTGGCGTAGGCTGATTAACATTATTTTGACTCTTATTTTGATTCTTTTGGAGGTAACGGCTCCTGGCTCTACATTCAGCTTGTCGATGCCCTGGCTTATTACACCAAAAGCAATTACCTCTAATTTGATTAGTTTTACCCGAATTGCCACGGTTAGAAAAAACCAGAGTGTGCCCACCACTCAAGTCCTTTCTGATGCCACTACCAACATGATTACTCATGCTACTATTTGAGGTACTAGATCGGTTTTTAAAGGGATTATTCGACTTAGAAGACAAATTACTATTATTATTAGGGTACGAGGACGAGAAGTTACCTGACCCAGCCCGATGGGTCAGGACAAACTCATCAGCTACCTGAGCTGCCTTGGACAAAGTTAAAATTTTAGTGTCCTCCAGATGAACCCTCAATTCTTTACTACACACCTTCTTAAACTCCTCCAGTACCATCAGTTCCCTCAAGGAAGAGAAGGAAGCAACTTGACGACTTTTCAACCAGTTGTTAAACTGCTCCTCCTTGAGACGAGCGTACTCAACATAAGACATAGAATTGGGCTTGCCAGTTGTTCGGAATCTCTGGCGATAGGCCTCAGGGACCAAATCATAGGCCCTGAGAACCAAAGCCTTTACTTTGTCATAATCTCAGGCAAGGCCCTCTTCCAATGCATTATACACCCGCAGTGCCTTGCCCGTCAATCTACACTGTATGAGTACCGTCCACATTTCTGTGGGCCAAGACAACCGGGTGGCAACTCTCTCAAAAGCTTTAAAAAATTCTGGTACGCTCCCCTCATCAAAAACTGGAATTAACTTTAGTGCACCCGAAATATTAAATTTGTCTGATGAGCT
>NW_027169194.1:22500-27500 GCF_036898095.1 Palaemon carinicauda | reverse complement strand
GCTCCTATTTCTCGCGTTATTTTGAGCTTTTTGCTTCGTAATAACGTTATTTGTAATAAGTGGTGTTAACTATTCTGTTTAGAAAATTTTCGTTGAGTATTGCATTAATATACTATATATATATATATATATATATATATATATATATATATATATATATATATATATATATATATATATATATATATATATATATATATATTGGTGCTTGTTTGTTTATTTGTAGTTGTGTATTGTATTAATCATACTTTTTATATATTTTGGTGCCTGTTTGTTTATTTGTAGTCATAATGGCTGAATTGGTAGTGCTAATTGGTCAGCGTAAGATTATTAGGAAGAAGGTTACAGATTGTGCCAACCGTTCCTCGCAGTACCCTTCATTAGAAAATACTGCTAAAGTATCTGAACGAGGTGTTCTCCTAGATTATAGGAAGCGATTAAGTGACTTGGATTCTAAAATACAGATTCTAAAGTTTTCAGGGGAATTTAGAGAGGAGGATTTGGAAGCTGAACTTTCAGCGTGTCAGTCTTACCATGATAAAATTTCAGGTATTTTGCCTTTGTTGGATGTAAGTGTAAATGTTGGAAGCCCTCCACTTTCATTAACTACTGATATTGCTAGGAGTCTTTTGAGGCAACCCACTGCCCCTCTACCCAAATTCCAAAGTAAGGAAGGTGACGATTTTTTGAAATTCATTAGAGAATTTGAATCTACGACCCAAAGTTTTAATTATCCCGACAGGGACTTGCTCTTACTTTTGAAACAACAAGTAGAAGGTAGGGCTAAATGTTTACTTGGCTCATTGGAGGCCGACAAACAAAGTTACAACGATGCCAAAGACTTATTGACTAAGGCATTTGCCTCGACTGAATTACGAAAATCGGCTGTAATTAAGAAATTAACTTGTCTAAATCTCAAAGAAGGAGAGGACCCTTTTGTCTTCTTTTCAGAACTTAGAAATATAGTCGAAAATTTCAAATATTTGCATATTGATGTTGAGGAGGTTGTTAGATATTTTGTTTGGTCTGCAATGAATGATAGATTTAAGTCTCATCTGGTTCATATCACTAATGTGACTCATCCATCATTTCAGCAAATTGTAGATAATTTCTTTACAGCATGTGAAAGGTATGAACAGGGTCAGACGAAAGGTAAATTGTCTGTCAGGGATAAAGTTGTAACTTATTCAAAGCCATTACAGGAAAAGACTAGTACCATGGCTCTTAAAACTAAGACTGTTCCCGCCAAAGCTTGTAATTTTTGTTCCAAGGTCGGTATTTCTGACAATGATCATTTAAGTTATAAGTGTACTAAGTATGCTACCCCTTCTGATAAAATTTCTTTATTAAATTTGCATAAAGGTTGTGTAAAATGTGGTAATTTTAATCATTTTACTAAAGCATGCAAGTTCAGATTTCGAAGACCCTGTTCACATTGTTCGCAGTATCACATGGAGTATCTTTGTGGGAAACTTAGTCCTGACAGGTGTAATAGTAAAGAAGAGTCTTCCAAGGAAGCAAGCAGTGGGATAGCAGTATTGCCAAATGTTACCACAGGTTCAGTTCTCCCTACTTTCACATTTTGTGTAAATGGTCAAAATAAGCTTCACAGGGGTGTTAAAGATTCAGGGTCACAAAATACTTTTATATATAACAAGCTAGCTTCCTCTTATAATTTAAAGTCTTTGACTACCAATGTTAAACTTACTGTGAAAGGGTTTAATGGTCAAAAGGAATATTCTACTAGTCTTGTTGAAGTTCCTATAAAGCTGGGGAATGAAATCTTTGCTATTTCTGCTTTAGTTGTACCCTCTATAAACCTGCAATTAAATTTACCTTGTCTTGGTCAGGTAGTTAGTGTAATGCAGAGTAAAAATTTTGTATTTGCTGACAAGTTTTTATCAGCCAGTTCTCAGGGCATTGATGACATTCAGCTTTTGTTAGGAGTAGATTTTTCACATTGTCTTTTGGGAAAAGATGTAGTGATAGGGAGTCCTAATTCATCTGTGTATATTGAGACTACTTCAGGAATAATGCTGATGGGGAATGTTGATAGGTTCCTAATTAATCTTACTTCACTTAATGGTAAAGACAGTTTAGCCTCGAAACCACTAAGGGGCGAAAATTCTAATGCTGGAAAGGGTACATATTTTAATATCCCTTGCCATTCTTATTTTCTAGCTACTACTGTATCTATTAATGATGAATTTAACGAGCTCAATGACATGACGACAAATTGTTCATTCACTGTACTTTCCGATAAAGGAACTATTATTGATAGGAAACTGCAAGAAGCAACTGATCAAATCCTGAATATGGAGAGCCAATTTTATTTGAACTATGATCAGAAAGTTTATAGTGACGAATCTAATCAGCTCAATAACTCTCTCGTGGATTACACTTTGAGAAATTTGCACACGAGAAGTGATGGGCGTATAGTTGTTCCCTTGTTATGGAATGGAAAGGTATCACACCTTCTTTCGAGAAAAGAGTCTCTTTCCAAGGCTATTCTTCAATCTAATTTTAAAAAGTTACTTCGTAAGAAAGGTTCCTTACAGTTGGTGGATAACTGCATAAAGGAGCAATTAAATATGGGAATTATTGAACCAATTTTTGACTTGGAAGTATTTAAGGCTGAATACCCTAACTATTCATTCTTACCTCATATGCCAGTTTTTAAGCCAGAAAGGGATACTACGAAATGTCGCATAGTGTTTCTTTCTAATTTGCAGGAATCCTTTAAGAAACTGTCATTGTCACATAATCAATGTATGTATGCTGGGCCTAACCTAAATCAAAAGCTTTCATCTGCATTTCTTAATATTAGGTTTGATGAAAAAATTTTAATTTTTGATTTGAAAAAAGCTTTCAATATGTTAGCTTTAAGTGAAATTGATCAGTCTAGACTATTGTTCTTTTGGTTTCGGAATGTTAGCGCAGGTGATTACACTCCCGTTGCTTATAAAAATGTCAGGCTTTCCTTTGGACTTCGGTGTAGCCCATTTCTTTTGATGACTTCATTGTATTTTATGTTAATTTTAACTTCCAGTAATGATTCAAGGATTGATGAACTAAAGAAACTTATTTACGCCTTAATATATATGGATAATGGTGCTATTACTATGAACAGCTCTGATGACCTAAGGTGGGCCTATAAGCAGTTAGATGACATATTCAGACCCTTTAAATTTGAAACTCAGCAGCTGATAACCAATGATATTGATCTGCAGTCTGACATAGATCAGTCAGTTCTTACTCTTGAAGTCAATAAATTGTTTGGGCTTGAATGGGATAGACTTTCGGATGATATTTTCACTAGGCCAATTAACCTTGACCCAGGAGCTAACACTAAAAGATTAATTCTTAGGTCCATTGCCTCCCAGTTTGACATTTTTGGATTCAACTTGCCTTTATTTAACCGATGTAGGATTTATATGCATAATTTTCAGTGTCAAAAGGGTTTGAATTGGGATCAGACTCTTAACAGTCAACAGCTCAAAGACTGGAGGAATATCTGTAGGCAATGTAATTCATCGCCCCCTCTCAAAGTAACTCGGTTTGTGGGTCGAAGGGATGGTGAGTATAATATAATTGTTTTTACCGATGCCAGTTGTGACATATATGGGTGTGTCATTTATCTACTGAATGTTGAGTCTGGCAAACTTACCTTTGTTAATGCTAAAAATCGGTTGGTTAATACCCAATTGAAAGGTAAATCCATACCATCTTTAGAGATCCACGCCATTAATTTAGGAGTTGAGCAATCTATTGATCTTTATTTGGATCTTGCTGGTCCCAGTTGCATAAAACCTATAAAGGTGACAAAGATTTGTCTTTTTTTAGATTCTTCTTGTGCCCTGCAATGGTTAATAAGTTCTTCTCTTCAACTTAAGAAAATGAACCAATGTTCTACTTTTGTAATGAACAGAATCTATAGCATACAAAAACTTTGTGAAACATATCCGGTTCAATTTGGGTTTATTAATGGCAAGGAAAATCCTGCAGATATGGTAACCAGGTGCACATCATATAAATTGTTGATGAAATCTTGTTTTCTTTCAGGCCCGGACCTGACTAATATTCGGGCACCTGACATGCAGTTCACTATTCCTAAAGAGGGTTATCTTTCAGGAAATTACTTGAATATTTCTAATGTTCCTTTAGTTAAGAGAGAATGCTTGGTTAATATTTCAGATTTTTCAGATTTCAGAAGACTGGTTTTGCTGTACCGTCGGTGTATAATATGCATATACAAATGGAAAGCTAAAGTGAGAAGGGAAGTTAAGGTACAAGAAAAGAATTTTTTCTCTTTAGCTATTGTCCATTTGATTTTACATGATCAACAAAATCACTTTGCTGATGTTTTAGAACATTTTTCCAAAGACTTTACTGCAGTAAAGGATATACCAGGTATAGTTTCTCAGTTGAATGTGTTTGTTGATAACGATGGCATTTTGAGAGTGAAGAGCAAATTTAAGAATGAGAAAAAATTTCCTATTCTATTATCTAGGGACAGCCATTTAACCAAGTTAATTATACTTGATATTCATCATAAATTAGCTCATTCTGGGTGCTATGCTGTTCTTGCTGAACTCAGAAGACACTATTTTATTCCTAGAAATTTTTCTTTGGTAAAAAAGATTTTGAGGCAATGTGTTCACTGCAAAAGATTTAACGCAAGACCTGTTAATTTAAATCAAAATTGTTACAGGGAATTCAGGGAAGACCCACCAGCTGTACCTTTCGGCAATATTTTCATTGATTATATTGGTCCTTTTACAGTTAAGCTGGAGAAAAAAAATGTTAAGGTATGGCTATTATGTTTTACTTGCACTTGGTCTCGTGCAGTTAATTTGAAAATTTGCAGAACACTTAGTGTGCCTGATTTTCTTAGGGCATTTTCTATTCATTGCTTCGAATTTGGCATTCCACAGTTGTGCATTAGTGACCTAGGGTCACAAATAGTTGCAGGAGCTAATGTTATAACTTCATTTTTGAAT
>NW_027169193.1:12500-20000 GCF_036898095.1 Palaemon carinicauda | reverse complement strand
TTACATATAATGCTAAAATCAAGATGATTAAAATTGGTGTTACACACTCCGTGGCAATGATCTCTTATAGAGGAATGAGAAGGCTTACCCAGCGGTAGAAGGGTCCTTGAACTAATGCCTCTATGTTCAAAGGTTCTGGTAGACAACAGTTTTGTCGAACTACCTACATATTCCGAACTACACTTCGGACACACAAATTTATATACAACCATAGAACATAGTTCGCTAGATAACGACTCCTTGGACTTGAGCAAATTGCCTATCTTAAAATTATTGAAAAATACCATTCTAATATTTATATTTTTGAAGTAGGTTTTCGTTATGTGCTTAATTTTCCTTTCTATTATAGTATTAATTTTGTTCGATATGTAAGGAAATCGAAAATATATAATATCTTTTACTTCACAAATTTGGGTATCAACATTATTGATTTTGTTAAGAAAAATATGTATTTTTTTGTAAAATAAATTATCCTGGTAACCATTGTTGTTGAAAAATTCCTTTAAAAATGTAATTTCTTTATGAAAGTTAAAATAATTTGATGAAAGTTTATATGCTCTATTAATGAGAGTATTAATACTGTTCATTTTGTATCTTAAATTACATTCACTTAAAAAATTTAAACCAAGACCAGTAAAAGTGGGCTTTCTATAAACTTCCATATGCATTTCAAGGTCAGAAGTTTTAGTCACTAATACGTCCAAAAAGGGCATTTTACCTTCGTTTTCTTCTTCCATGGTGAACTTGATATTACTGTGTTGAGAATTTAAATAATTAAAAAACTTGATTGCGTCATTTTTTTGCTTAAAAATAATAAATGTGTCATTCACATACCTTCTATACAACACAGGCTTAAAACTTAAAGGACAATTTTCCAACCATTCAGTCTCGTGAAAACATAAGAAAATATTGGCCAAAGTTGCCGAAATAGGATTCCCCATAGCTAGTCCATCTTTTTGTTTGTAATACTCTTTGTTAAAAATAAAAAAGGAATCTTGAACAATAATGTTTAATATATCAATAAATTTAGATTTACTCAGGTTTCTAAAGTTGTTATTATCCTTGTACATTTTATTTGCTACGATTTCAATAACTTCTTTTGTGGGGATATTTGTATATAAACTTTCGATGTCAAAGCTTGCCATATAATAATTATTTTTTAGTCTAAAATTTTTTATAGTATCAAAAAATGCATATGAATTTTCCAAGGTATATTCATTCTTTGCCCATTCTTCTATATTAGGAATCATAAATTTTGCTAAATTAAAATTTGGTGTATTGATTGACGATAGCACTGGTCTTAAAGGAATATTCTCTTTATGTATTTTTGGCAAACCATATAAGATACCAGGATTACGACCAGAAGCATACAAATGTTTATACTCTTCATCTGTTATATGTTTACCTTTTTTAAGATAACTTAGTAGTCTGTTAACCTTGTCTTCTAGCAGAAGAGTATTTTTGAAAGGGTCTTTTTTACTTTTTTCAAATTGCAATGGATTGTTAAGAATATTCATCATTTTCTCTACATAATCACTTTTATTCATGATGGTAATACCTTTCCCTTTGTCTGGTTTAGAAAATATAATGTCTTTGTTTTCACTTAGATTTCTTAGTATTTTTATGTCATTTTGATCAAACAATGGTACCTGGATTTCTTTCTTGTATTCTTCTAATATATTACTGAATAGGTCTTGCATTTCTTTATAGACAGCTTCTTTATCAGAACAGTTGTCGTTGTTTAGTCTGTTTACTTTATTTGCAAATATTTCCATACTTACTTTCATTTTAATATGATCGAGTTTTGGTTTGAGGCAATGGTCAAGTCCAAAGGATAATAGGTATTTTTCTCTTTTTTTTAGTTGGTAGTTAGAGAGGTTGTACACGACTTTATTGCCATTACAAGATGGTGGTTTATAGAAACCGCCTAGTTTAAAAAGCTTTTTAGCATGGGTTAGACATACTTTGTTTTTATAAAGTTCACAGTCCTTATGGATACAATGTAAAATATGATTAAAATCTAAAAATGAAATTTGTCTCTTAATACTATCGTGACATGATAATAAATCTTGATACAGCTTGGTGTCGTTTTTCTTGTTTTGTCGAAGTTCATTCTCGATTAAGAAACTCTGCCAATCTTTGTAGAATCGTCTTCGCTGTAGCTGCCGCCTGTACAACTTAAACTGAACAAATTTTGGTATACAGCCATACTGAAGACATCTTTCCAGAAATAAAATATCAAGTTTGTTTTTTTCCCATCTCTGAAGGCTTTTTTCCCATCTTCTTACGCCTCGTAGTGCTTCTTGTCCATATCTTCTTAAAATGGTAGTTCTGTAATTCTCAGACGAGGGGAAACGCAGTTTAATGAGGAACTGTAGTGCAAGCACAAATTGAAACATCATCTTCATCCAATCACCTTTATTTCAACGTTTCGGACAATTTGTCCATCATCAGGTTCTGTAAAGTTAAAAACATACATTGATACAAATAATAAAAAACATTGGTAAAATACATGAGAAAAATAAGATAATTTAAAATTATAAATAGTACTTAAAACACTTTTCTGCTGAAAGCAGAGTTATCTAGGTTTAGTTTTGGTTGAATTTTTTCTATGTGAAATGTTTCTAATAATCTCAGCTCGGTCTCAAATCGAGCTTTACATATAATGCTAAAATCAAGATGATTAAAATTGGTGTTACACACTCCGTGGCAATGATCTCTTATAGAGGAATGAGAAGGCTTACCCAGCGGTAGAAGGGTCCTTGAACTAATGCCTCTATGTTCAAAGGTTCTGGTAGACAACAGTTTTGTCGAACTACCTACATATTCCGAACTACACTTCGGACACACAAATTTATATACAACCATAGAACATAGTTCGCTAGATAACGACTCCTTGGACTTGAGCAAATTGCCTATCTTAAAATTATTGAAAAATACCATTCTAATTTCAATAATTTTAAGATAGGCAATTTTCTCAAGTCCAAGGAGTCGTTATCTAGCGAACTATGTTCTATGGTTGTATATAAATTTGTGTGTCCGAAGTGTAGTTCGGAATATGTAGGTAGTTCGACAAAACTGTTGTCTACCAGAACCTTTGAACATAGAGGCATTAGTTCAAGGACCCTTTTACCGCTGGGTAAGCCTTCTCATTCCTCTATAAGAGATCATTGCCACGGAGTGTGTAACACCAATTTTAATCATCTTGATTTTAGCATTATATGTAAAGCTCGATTTGAGACCGAGCTGAGATTATTAGAAACATTTCACATAGAAAAAATTCAACCAAAACTAAACCTAGATAACTCTGCTTTCAGCAGAAAAGTGTTTTAAGTACTATTTATAATTTTAAATTATCTTATTTTTCTCATGTATTTTACCAATGTTTTTTATTATTTGTATCAATGTATGTTTTTAACTTTACAGAACCTGATGATGGACAAATTGTCCGAAACGTTGAAATAAAGGTGATTGGATGAAGATGATGTTTCAATTTGTGCTTGCACTACAGTTCCTCATTAAACTGCGTTTCCCCTCGTCTGAGAATTACAGAACTACCATTTTAAGAAGATATGGACAAGAAGCACTACGAGGCGTAAGAAGATGGGAAAAAAGCCTTCAGAGATGGGAAAAAAACAAACTTGATATTTTATTTCTGGAAAGATGTCTTCAGTATGGCTGTATACCAAAATTTGTTCAGTTTAAGTTGTACAGGCGGCAGCTACAGCGAAGACGATTCTACAAAGATTGGCAGAGTTTCTTAATCGAGAATGAACTTCGACAAAACAAGAAAAACGACACCAAGCTGTATCAAGATTTATTATCATGTCACGATAGTATTAAGAGACAAATTTCATTTTTAGATTTTAATCATATTTTACATTGTATCCATAAGGACTGTGAACTTTATAAAAACAAAGTATGTCTAACCCATGCTAAAAAGCTTTTTAAACTAGGCGGTTTCTATAAACCACCATCTTGTAATGGCAATAAAGTCGTGTACAACCTCTCTAACTACCAACTAAAAAAAAGAGAAAAATACCTATTATCCTTTGGACTTGACCATTGCCTCAAACCAAAACTCGATCATATTAAAATGAAAGTAAGTATGGAAATATTTGCAAATAAAGTAAACAGACTAAACAACGACAACTGTTCTGATAAAGAAGCTGTCTATAAAGAAATGCAAGACCTATTCAGTAATATATTAGAAGAATACAAGAAAGAAATCCAGGTACCATTGTTTGATCAAAATGACATAAAAATACTAAGAAATCTAAGTGAAAACAAAGACATTATATTTTCTAAACCAGACAAAGGGAAAGGTATTACCATCATGAATAAAAGTGATTATGTAGAGAAAATGATGAATATTCTTAACAATCCATTGCAATTTGAAAAAAGTAAAAAAGACCCTTTCAAAAATACTCTTCTGCTAGAAGACAAGGTTAACAGACTACTAAGTTATCTTAAAAAAGGTAAACATATAACAGATGAAGAGTATAAACATTTGTATGCTTCTGGTCGTAATCCTGGTATCTTATATGGTTTGCCAAAAATACATAAAGAGAATATTCCTTTAAGACCAGTGCTATCGTCAATCAATACACCAAATTTTAATTTAGCAAAATTTATGATTCCTAATATAGAAGAATGGGCAAAGAATGAATATACCTTGGAAAATTCATATGCATTTTTTGATACTATAAAAAATTTTAGAATAAAAAATAATTATTATATGGCAAGCTTTGACATCGAAAGTTTATATACAAATATCCCCACAAAAGAAGTTATTGAAATCGTAGCAAATAAAATGTACAAGGATAATAACAACTTTAGAAACCTGAGTAAATCTAAATTTATTGATATATTAAACATTATTGTTCAAGATTCCTTTTTTATTTTTAACAAAGAGTATTACAAACAAAAAGATGGACTAGCTATGGGGAATCCTATTTCGGCAACTTTGGCCAATATTTTCTTATGTTTTCACGAGACTGAATGGTTGGAAAATTGTCCTTTAAGTTTTAAGCCTGTGTTGTATAGAAGGTATGTGGATGACACATTTATTATTTTTAAGCAAAAAAATGACGCAATCAAGTTTTTTAATTATTTAAATTCTCAACACAGTAATATCAAGTTCACCATGGAAGAAGAAAACGAAGGTAAAATGCCCTTTTTGGACGTATTAGTGACTAAAACTTCTGACCTTGAAATGCATATGGAAGTTTATAGAAAGCCCACTTTTACTGGTCTTGGTTTAAATTTTTTAAGTGAATGTAATTTAAGATACAAAATGAACAGTATTAATACTCTCATTAATAGAGCATATAAACTTTCATCAAATTATTTTAACTTTCATAAAGAAATTACATTTTTAAAGGAATTTTTCAACAACAATGGTTACCAGGATAATTTATTTTACAAAAAAGTACATATTTTTCTTAACAAAATCAATAATGTTGATACCCAAATTTGTGAAGTAAAAGACATTATATATTTTCGATTTCCTTACATATCGAACAAAATTAATACTATAATAGAAAGGAAAATTAAGCACATAACGAAAACCTACTTCAAAAATATAAATATTAGAATGGTATTTTTCAATAATTTTAAGATAGGCAATTTGCTCAAGTCCAAGGAGTCGTTATCTAGCGAACTATGTTCTATGGTTGTATATAAATTTGTGTGTCCGAAGTGTAGTTCGGAATATGTAGGTAGTTCGACAAAACTGTTGTCTACCAGAACCTTTGAACATAGAGGCATTAGTTCAAGGACCCTTCTACCGCTGGGTAAGCCTTCTCATTCCTCTATAAGAGATCATTGCCACGGAGTGTGTAACACCAATTTTAATCATCTTGATTTTAGCATTATATGTAAAGCTCGATTTGAGACCGAGCTGAGATTATTAGAAACATTTCACATAGAAAAAATTCAACCAAAACTAAACCTAGATAACTCTGCTTTCAGCAGAAAAGTGTTTTAAGTACTATTTATAATTTTAAATTATCTTATTTTTCTCATGTATTTTACCAATGTTTTTTATTATTTGTATCAATGTATGTTTTTAACTTTACAGAACCTGATGATGGACAAATTGTCCGAAACGTTGAAATAAAGGTGATTGGATGAAGATGATGTTTCAATTTGTGCTTGCACTACAGTTCCTCATTAAACTGCGTTTCCCCTCGTCTGAGAATTACAGAACTACCATTTTAAGAAGATATGGACAAGAAGCACTACGAGGCGTAAGAAGATGGGAAAAAAGCCTTCAGAGATGGGAAAAAAACAAACTTGATATTTTATTTCTGGAAAGATGTCTTCAGTATGGCTGTATACCAAAATTTGTTCAGTTTAAGTTGTACAGGCGGCAGCTACAGCGAAGACGATTCTACAAAGATTGGCAGAGTTTCTTAATCGAGAATGAACTTCGACAAAACAAGAAAAACGACACCAAGCTGTATCAAGATTTATTATCATGTCACGATAGTATTAAGAGACAAATTTCATTTTTAGATTTTAATCATATTTTACATTGTATCCATAAGGACTGTGAACTTTATAAAAACAAAGTATGTCTAACCCATGCTAAAAAGCTTTTTAAACTAGGCGGTTTCTATAAACCACCATCTTGTAATGGCAATAAAGTCGTGTACAACCTCTCTAACTACCAACTAAAAAAAAGAGAAAAATACCTATTATCCTTTGGACTTGACCATTGCCTCAAACCAAAACTCGATCATATTAAAATGAAAGTAAGTATGGAAATATTTGCAAATAAAGTAAACAGACTAAACAACGACAACTGTTCTGATAAAGAAGCTGTCTATAAAGAAATGCAAGACCTATTCAGTAATATATTAGAAGAATACAAGAAAGAAATCCAGGTACCATTGTTTGATCAAAATGACATAAAAATACTAAGAAATCTAAGTGAAAACAAAGACATTATATTTTCTAAACCAGACAAAGGGAAAGGTATTACCATCATGAATAAAAGTGATTATGTAGAGAAAATGATGAATATTCTTAACAATCCATTGCAATTTGAAAAAAGTAAAAAAGACCCTTTCAAAAATACTCTTCTGCTAGAAGACAAGGTTAACAGACTACTAAGTTATCTTAAAAAAGGTAAACATATAACAGATGAAGAGTATAAACATTTGTATGCTTCTGGTCGTAATCCTGGTATCTTATATGGTTTGCCAAAAATACATAAAGAGAATATTCCTTTAAGACCAGTGCTATCGTCAATCAATACACCAAATTTTAATTTAGCAAAATTTATGATTCCTAATATAGAAGAATGGGCAAAGAATGAATATACCTTGGAAAATTCATATGCATTTTTTGATACTATAAAAAATTTTAGACTAAAAAATAATTATTATATGGCAAGCTTTGACATCGAAAGTTTATATACAAATATCCCCACAAAAGAAGTTATTGAAATCGTAGCAAATAAAATGTACAAGGATAATAACAACTTTAGAAACC